>NW_013952717.1:87377-89568 GCF_001266775.1 Austrofundulus limnaeus | reverse complement strand
GTATGTATGCAAGTTTGTATATATAGTATGTATGCAAGTTTGTATATATAGTATGTATGCAAGTTTGTATATATAGTATGTATGCAAGTTTGTATATATAGTATGTATGTAAGTTTGTATATATGTATGTAAGTTTGTATATATGTATGTAAGTTTGTATGTCTGTAAATTGGCAGTGAGATTTAAAAATTTGCCCAATGGGGCGCCACCTGAATTCTTGCCTACTGCCAATTACACTGTCCAACTGTCACAACAACCACAAGTCTGGATTTTATTGGCATGTTAGCATACGGTGGTTACAGAGGAGTTGTAGCAGACTGCTGTATCAGAATGTGTTGGGTGTCAGAGTCTAATCTGAGATGGGAGAACAAACAGCCACATCCCTGACAGCCTGTTTCTTACTTCCAGGCTAAATAAACCTGCCAGCATGAAGCTGCCTTGTCGTAAAGATTTCTTGTTTCTGTACCTTTCARCTCTTTTTGCAGCTTAAATCGAATCAGATTTGAGGAGTATGTTCCTGTGTTTGTTGAAGTTGTTGGATTCAGCTGATGTTGTGGCGGACCAGTGTTTTAGATCCTCTCTGCCTCGTTTTGTTTGGAGAGAAGGATGAAGGTTTCCAAACAGCTGGAGTAACTCTCACCATCGCAGACCCAAACGATGACGCTGCAGCTGTTTCTGCTCACCCAGTGGCTCCTAAAACCATCTCACAAAAAACTTTTAGCTCCTCGTTGTTTCACAAACTGGCCACAGACACCATGACTGTGTTTTTTTTTATCCGTCACCTTCTTGTTGAGAGCATGAGGACGTCTCTGTGTTGTTGTGGGCGGATTGATTTTTGTTTTTTTGTTTTGTTTCGCTGCAGGCGGATGAAACTTGATCCAGGGAGGCTTGTCTGTGCACTGCACCCTCAGGTTTGCAGGGATAAAACGGTCTGTGCAAACACTGCACTGCAGAATATTATTACAACAAATAGGGAAAGTTAGAACACTACATGTCCTGACAATTAGGATATAAATATGGAAACACATCTGGTCCAATGATTAAAAAAACAAACACGTTAAAATAGATTGTTTGTTTTTCAAACTTTTCAGTCTTTCTAACATTTCCACCCAGCAGTTCAAGGTTTTAAAGCACAACCAGTAGATTTTACCACATTTCTGCATTTATTTATAAAAAAAAATCTCACCTCAAGACAATAAAAGTTTATTATAAGTTTGACCATCTTTATTATGACCACCACATTTGAAGTGGGGGTCATATTGTTTCCGTTTATTTGCATTTTAAAATTTAAAAAATTTTCAAGATTGTTGGTCAACCGTAGCRTGGAATTTGACAGGAATGTAGATGCATCCAACCTACACTGCACCAGCCAACAGTTTTATGATAGACCCCATATTTGAGGAGGGGGCTTCATCTAAAAAGCGGGTGTCTTTGGATGTACAGAAATGCTTATAACTTAAAAGCTACTCAAAACAGGARCTTCAGATTTGTTTGTTGTTTAGCTCTGATGAAGGGCTATCCATCGGACCCACCAATAAGCCCCTCCCCACCCAACACAATAAATCTGTTCTGATGAGTTCTGGTGCTTTGGTGCTTTGCATACGTGCGGGGGTCATATGCTGCCGCTATGCAGTGTCTAGTTTCTTTCTTGGAAAAATAGTTTTATAAGAACAACATCTTTCCTGGAGGAAATAAATGCATTTCTTGCCTACGTCACGCTTCATTTTTAAAGTTCAGAGAAAATAATAAAACTATTCATGCAGGCATTTAATTCAATTAAAACTTGAAACCCAGAGGAATGTGTTGTACTGGTTTCAATTTTCCTTACAAACTAGTTTGATTTTTATCTTTCTTTGTCTTTTTTGTTTGTTCTTTCTAACCCTCCCACATTTTTTTTCAATTAACTTTTTTTTCAATTATTGTGTTTATTTCATTCATTCATAAAGCAATAAAAATAATCTATAAAAACAAGTCATACAAAATAAAAAACAAACAAACAAAAAATACAATAAAATCATGAATGAAAAGGAGCAGAAAGAAGTATAAACTTACACTCACCGGCCACTTTATTAGGTACACCTGTCCAACTGCTCGTTAACACTTAATTTCTAATCAGTCAATCACATGGCGGCAACTCAGTGCATTTAGGCATGTAGACATGGTCAAGACAATCTCCTGCAGTTCAAACCGA
>NW_013952717.1:85072-86750 GCF_001266775.1 Austrofundulus limnaeus | reverse complement strand
ACCCGTTACTAGCGTGGTGTACCTAATAAAGTGGCCGGTGAGTGTATATCTGCTCCATTCACTAAAAATAAAATAAATCCCAAACAAGTCCACTGTCAGCATACAGAAAAAAAGAACCCCCTGAACTCAAAAATACAAACAGAACATCACCTTTAATCAGAAATATAATGCTTCAACATCATTTTCTCTTGCATTTTTCTCTTTTTATTTGAATTATTTCTGCGTTTTTCTTATGTCGATCCTTTAGGATTCAGTCAAACCTGTTTCTGTTCTTTTGCTTTTGTTCAGGTCTGTCTGGCATCGTTCCAAAGTGCAAAAAGGAAGCAAATGTTTCTTATTACAGGGGATTTATTGGAATTTGACTTCCTGAATCCGAATCATTAGATAAACCGACTTCAGTGTTGTAACCAAAAGAGCAGCCACAGTATGCATGCATTATAATCAAGACAATATTTTCTACAGATGAAAATGCTGCTGCACTCTTTTACATTTATTCAGTAGGTTTTTATTTGTTGTAAAACCAAACAGATTTGTTTTATTTTGAAAATCTAATCTTATTTCCAAGGATTATATTTTTTCTGTTTAATAGGTTAAGTAATCCAATAATCTGGGGGATGATGGAGACATTCATAAATAAACCAGTAAAYATTACAGCCATTAGAAAACCCATCATGTGACGGTGATGTCATCAGTCAGAGGTTGTTTAAGTAGAGGATGCATGACTTCATTCACGTGGGTCACACTGAATGTTTCCTGTCTCGCGTGTCTCCCTGAGCGACATGTTTAGAAGCGAGTATTAAGTAATCTGTAAAAATGCAGAATCATTCTTTATTTCTTTATATTCTCCTAACATCAGGGCAGATTTTCTTCTAACCTTGAAGTGATCTTAAGGAATAATTCTTAAGGTTATAGGAGCTTTCAGTCCAGAATTGGGTCATTTATAAACAAGTATTTGTTTGTTTGTTTGAAAAGTCACTTAACTCTGACTTCTGAATCAACTCTAGGATGTAACTGAGCTGCATCAAACATGGTTTGTGAGAAAGTTTCCAAAATGTGTGGAAACATTCCTGAGGGTTCTCAAAGCCCTGCCGTTAGTCACAATCCTTCACTCCAATGTTGTAGGATTTTTTAACATGCTTGAAAGATTTGCAAGCTTAGAACTTGTTTCAAAACTTTTGGCTTCTCTAATAATATTTTTTGGCAGTATGTATAGTTTCTTCCAATTCATTTAGTTAAAAATAAATATTCCACTGATAATACAGTTTGACTAAAAGAAAATGACATTTTAGCTCAAATAAGGTGATTAACAACAAAATGTTAGAGTTGAGAGTTATTTAATCAGCTGAAAGATGATGGATATTGTACTCAATAATATAATAATAATAATATATAAAATAAATATAATAAAACAACAACACTTTTGAAATGTTTGTTTTATTTTAAATCATGACCCTAACTTCAGTTTTTGTCTGTGGTTTCAGGTCCATTATCCAGATGTGGAGAGAGTTGAGTGGCTCAATAAGGCACACACACACACACACACACACACACACACGCACCTGCTAACACAAAAACTCGCCCACCGCTCCACATCACCTGCAGCAGCTCGTCAGAGAGGCAGGCAGGCCGGATTTATAAATAGGAGCTGAATCTGGAGCTCAGAGAGACTTTGTCCCCG
>NW_013952717.1:81963-83241 GCF_001266775.1 Austrofundulus limnaeus | reverse complement strand
GAGGTGCAGAGAGAACGCTGCAGAAACCTGAGAGTCGGAGCATCTCCTGGCAGAGCATCACTTACTGTAAATGTTTTCTGGTTCTTCCAGGATCAAGTTAATCAATAAGTTTGACCCAGACAAGACCTGCTCACTACCTGAGCACATAAACTGATGTTTGCAGCCATTCTTCTTTTATAAATAATGAATTTTGTACTCAGGGTGTAGTTTTAGAGGCCATTAAAGGAGATTTATGAACATAATTTACCAGCTTTGTGCCACCAGGTTATTTAAAGTGCACTGGAGGTGGGTTTTTGTCTTGTTTTAAATTTGAGGCTTTGACATGGTCTCATCATTGAAAGTAGACCTTAAAGCACTAATTATAACAGTAACCTTTAACCCTAAACTTTAGCCTGGTTAAAGCTGTGATGTGGAAAATATCCACCCGGTTCATCCTCCTCTTGTCTCTGCTCTCCATCAGACGGTGAAGCAGATGTGGCCGTTCATCTGCCAGTTTGTGGACAAGTTGTTCAGAGAGACCATCGAGCCGGCGGTGAAGGGAGCCAACCCCCATCTCAGCACCTTCTGCTTCACCAAGATCGACCTGGGYGACAAGGTGAGGAACCTCTGCTGACAGAACATCAGTCTGCATGCATCCTACCTGCTGTATTATTACCATTAGATTCAATAGAGATTAAAGCGATGAGTTGTTTTACATTAGCTTCTYTGACTCTATGATACAAAGTTCAACATGACTTCCTTTATAAATAGTTAAATAAGGCAGGGTTCCTGCAGATCCTGAAAAGGTCTTAAAGGACGTTGATTTCATCAATCCAAAAATAAGGCCTTAAATGGCATTAAAATGTCTTAAATCAGTCTTTCAGAGGTCTTAAAATGTTAACATTTTTGATGGTAGTAATGATAATACACACAAATACACTTGTGTCTTTTTTGATACCGTAAAAAAACAACCGGAGCACTGACCCGGCTCTGCTTTAGTTATTCCACTATCATATTCAAACAGATATCCCTCGACCGACCATCTCCCCTCCCAAAACAGAAACACAAAACTGAAAAGTGGGAAATCAGTATCAGACATTAATATCAGCCCAGTTTATCAGATCGATACGACAGTGGTTCCCAAACTTTTTATCTTCTGACCCACAAAATATCCATGGCAAAAACTTGTGACCCCAAATATTGCTGGTCTGAGTACACAAACTTTGTTAATAACCCTAAAAACACAGGCTTTTTGACAATCTAAACAGTCTGTACACAAATATATATACTTATTTATAC
>NW_013952717.1:78345-80830 GCF_001266775.1 Austrofundulus limnaeus | reverse complement strand
ACTTATTTGTTATAAAAAGTGCATTTTAAAGCTTAGACTGGTACAAAATGTGCTTGTGTTATTTTATTTATTTATTTAATTAATAATTTTTGTGTTTCTGTAGCCGCTGAGGGTAAACGGGGTGAAAGTTTACACAGAAAACGTAGACAAGAGACAGGTCATCATGGACCTACAGATCAGGTAATCCTCCCACGCTCACCAAAGTTTGACTGATTCTAATCTCTAATTCTTTTAACTTTGTGTGTGTGAAGTTCTAGTTTCATAATGCAGAAAGCATTTTATATCAAACATTATTTAAAGTCATCACTTTGCTTTTTTTATTCGTTTAGTTTTGTTGGAAACACAGAAATTGACGTGAACATCAAGAAGTACTACTGCAAGGCTGGAATCAAAAGTATTCAGGTATGACTGTCGTGTTTCCTTGTTTTAGATTTTAATCCAGTTATTTACCTGTGGAGTTCCTTTAAAATTCATCTTAATGAAGTAAATAAATCAGCTGCTTCTTTCAGTCATCACCAGCAGATGCAAATACGGGATGAACTGACCCTCACACCTGCAGCCATGACCCCTGCTTTAACCTTCGACCCGAGCAGAGCGAACTTTATGTAAAGTGTTGACGCTCAGCTGATAAAGCAGAYGTTATCCACTCAGCTGTTGGAACAGGATCAGGCCATATTTGCTGTTCAGAGATCAGAGAAGCGGGGAAAGTAAGCGAAGATTTAGAGGGAGAAAACYGCTGCCTTCACAGAACTCCGTCAATATTTACCTGCTGAGTTCATTTCATAGCTGCTGTTTGAGCACTTTTTACARGCTGTCAGAACAATGAATGGTTAAGACATCACCAGTCGTTCATTATTTTTGGTTTTATTGGTGCCACGGCTTGTATTTATAGAACTCTTCTTCCTAGTGGATCCCTAATGGGGCCATTATCGGCCGCTCATAATTTATAAACCCTCCCCGTTCAGAGCTGCAGGAGGAAGGAAGCGGCCATAAACAGACGTCTATCTTCCATCTTTTCCACTGCAGACTTTGATGAGCTGCTGTTTGATAGAGCGAAGCTACGTCCTAATTTGGTCCTGCAGCCAGGCGGTCTGCATGTCGGAGGTCTGAGTCACCGCAGCATGAAAAAAAAAAAGAAGCATCGACCTACAGCAGCTTTCTGCCTCTGTTTGGGCTTCTTCACATGAAACCTGGTCTGATAAACCTGTTATCAGATACCCCCCGAGGGATAAAATGTATCAAAGGAACGGGAGCGTGGAGACCCATYAGGGGACTCAGATGGACTCCAGGAGTTGTTAAAGCACAAACTGATCTCTTATACATGACCTCGTGTGTTTTCCCTGCAGCTCCACGGAGTGTTGAGGGTGGTGATGGAGCCTCTCCTGGGGGACATGCCTCTGATCGGAGCCCTGTCCGTCTTTTTCCTCAAAAAACCTGTGAGTGTTTTCTCATCCTTCATCTCAGACCTCACTGTTCTCTTACAGGAGGACCAGTAAAGAACAATGCATTAAAAGCTACAAACAGGAAAAAGTACTCGTACTGCACAGTACAATGCATAATGTGAGCCACCTTTTGCATCTGATGTTGCTCCTTCTCGTCAGACTTTTCTTTTAAATGGTGCACATTACGGGTCAGTTTTGCCAGCCCGGGACCTGATAGGTTTTCAATGCACTCCAATTCTTCACCAGCCTCCRTTCTTCACCAAAAGCAAATAAAAATACGCCCAGAAAACAAAAAACACCTAATTACATATCGGATTCAGCCCATTCCTGTCCAAACCACAGAGATGCCTATTCACATTGGATCAGTATTATCACAGGACCTCGGAGTTCAGCAAAATATAGTAGGTAATTTGTAGGGAATATTTTCTTTACAGATTACAGACATGGCCGATTCCCATGGAATTTAACAACAAAGACCATCTCTGTAATTATTACAAACAGCACAGGGTCCCTAGGTAAAATTATCCCATCAGAATAGGGCCTCATATGTTCAGTCAGACTGTAGGAGTAACTCACCAAACGAGATGGGAGTCGTCACAGCAGGTCTGATGTACAGAGAGATGATCGTTTGATCAGCTGGTTCAGTGAGTTCCTCTCCCTGGAGGGCAGGTTAATGAAAAACTCACTCAATAAAAGCTTTATAAAACAGTATCAACATTACTGTCCTTTAACTCATCAACCACTGGATGAAAGTCCCAAAAAGCAATTAATGAATACAGTGTTGTATGTTGTCTTTTATGGTGCGGTATGAGGGCCAAAATTAAGACTATTGTATAACCAGCAGTTGTTACGGCTACATGAGGCTTCATGTTGAACAGTAAAGGTTTTATATGTCAACCATTTTTCTTAGTTTTCTTTATTCAAAAAAAGTTTGTGTTTAAAGGGGCAATATTATGTGTTTCTCAGGCATATATTTAAATACTATACCATAATAAAGTATCTATGTGACATTTAGCTGTTATTAAAATGCTGTTTTTATGTTT
>NW_013952717.1:71803-78281 GCF_001266775.1 Austrofundulus limnaeus | reverse complement strand
GGGGGGGTCTCGTGCATGCGCTATGATGCAGTTTACTTGGCTTCTGAAAATACATTTTCTCAAAGGTATTTTTAATCTGAAAAGAGTGAGAAGTAGTGGACTTCAGCAGGCAGTTTCACTTTCACTTTCAGTTTCACTCGTTGTTTGCTTTGTTACTGCTGAGAGCCTGCAGGAGTCCTGTGTGGGGTGGGGTGGTGGGGTGCTCTGAGATGAGGAAGTTCGGCTTGGATACACGTCCCAGAGGCGTTTCTGGTCCCAAAAGTCGTTTCTGGTCCCCACCTGTCGTTTTGCTCCTCAGCGTGGCTTCATATAAATGCTGCAGGATTTCTCAAACATGTATGAATGAGTCAGAGCAAGGCTTTGGGCATGTTTTTTATGAGAGTAACATTATAACATGATACAAAACTCAAAAAAGTTGATTTTTACAAGATATTGCCCCTTTAAAAAAGTAGGGGAGCACCTTATCCATGGTAGTCACTAGCATCTCCAATGCAAACTCCAGCTTATCCATGCTAGTCGCTAGCCTCTACGATGCTAATGCCAGCTTATCCATGCTAATCGCTAGCATCTCAGATGCTAATGCCAGCCTATCCATGCTAGTCGTTAGCCTCTACGATGCTAATGCCAGCTTATCCATGCTAGGAGCTAGCCTCTCCTTAATTTTGGCCCTCATACCGCAGCATAGTTTTTAAGGTTTAAGCAAATCAGCAAGACTCTGGTAATTATCAACATCAGATAATCTCATTCTATATCTTTGGTATAAAAGATCCATTTAAAGAACCTCATTCAATTTTAAACAATATTCCCTCAAACTGTTAAGGGAATTATGTTTTATTTCTAAATATATTGTTTCAGGAAGACCATGCTCATTTTTTCTTCAAGGCATGTCCATTTTTGATATTAGCTAAGGTTATATTTTGTTTCTATCCACTTGTAAACKCTTAAATATGAAAGTCTCATTCTGATCCTGCTGCTTCAGTTTTTTATGTCCCCATTTTGAACTTTCTGTCTTTCTAAATGTTGCTGAGCTCCATCTTTTCTTTATCAGTGCATCCCCTCTTCCTAACTGCTTTTTCCTTCCTGTACTTCAGCACTGTTTATCTCCCAGATTCAAACTTTGATGCAGAAGACAAGAATCAAATCAAAGTCTTTAAACCCAAACAAGAAATTATCCCTTCTCCTGCCAACACGCGTTATTTGGTCTGAAGTTAGCAGCAGGGGGTGGAAACCCCAGCTTGTTGTTCGAACACTGAGACTTTAATCAGTTACTTTAAAAATGTTTTATCAGAGATTTTAGACAGAACAWACAATGATTAATGAACTGGTTTAATTCTAAGCTGCCTCTTTCTTTATTTGCTTTAAGATTAAGAAGAATATTTTCAGGTTTGTGATTTATTTTTGTGTATTTAGCGCTTTGCCAGSTGTTGTCACTGGCATTAAGAGACTSAAGCTGACTTCATCCTTTTTGTGTCATGAAGCTGAAGTTAGAAACAAACAGATCAGGAGTCTGTGACCGAGTTTTACGCCCTCATGTGAGGATTTCTCAGTCGGCATCACGCCTCCTGCAACATCATGTGAGATAACGCTAACTTTAGATCCCTTCCTGTGAAGTAAAGTATTTTTAAACGTTTCATAAGCTTGGCTTCGTGGAAACATCTGTTTGAATTTGGGTGCGATTTGAAGACAAGAAATAAAAAGACTCGACAAGAAGCGTATTTTTTTACCACCCAAAACAAAATCTTAGATAACATTTTCTGTCACAGTTCAAGTGTTGCATGACTTAACATATTTTTGTTGGTATCAGGAATTGTTAAATATTTAAAACTATAATCTGAACCACCTGCAGTTCTGCAGGATGTTTCTTTTTGTCTCGTTTTGTCTCAGGGGTGAATRTCTGTCTCTCATGTGTGGTGGCCCACACTGTGATGTTGGTGGTTTATGTTGGTAACGCTTCTCCACCCTGTTCCTCTCTGTGAGCCGTGGTTGTGACAGGATGCCATGCTGCAGAAACACAGCTGCAGTGTCACAATCTGCTTCACCAGGAAGTCCAGAATTACTTATTTTTCTTATTAAACTTGTTTTATCTAACATGAAAATATACTCTTTGGTCATGTAAAGATGGCACCCTATTTTATGGTTTCTTTTAGTAGAATGTTTACAGTTTGTTGTTGAAGTTAGTTTTATGAAACTTGGTGTTTCGTTGTCAGTTTTGGTCAGGGCATGCTTGTACGAGTTTCTCCTGGTAAAATGAAGGAAATAAATAAAGTATGGCCGACTTGACGTGTGGTTTACCACAGAGCAGTTCTCCACTTTGCCTCAGTCCATTTGAAATGAGGTCTTGCCTTTTTATGTTTTCAAAATAAAAGGCAAAAAAGTACAATTTCTTTGTGTAATACTATTTATTTATTTATTTATTTATTTAAAGGCCATGGACATCCTGAGAGAGACACAGTTTGAGTAATGTTTTTCATGTTTTATATAAGAAAGTGAGATACAATCAGGACATWATTCAAATCTTCCTGTAGTCTAGGGGTGTCAGATATGTTCTCACTGAGGACCCCGTCAGCTCAAAGGTCCGTTTGTTAACTTTAACTTCGATGTTTCATGTTTAACTTCAACTAAACAGAAAACCTCCTCGTGTCATGCTAAGGCTAATCRTTGCTAACAAACAATAACTGAGCTCTACCTGGTATTTCCWGTATAGAAACAGTGTTTTAACACGTCTCCTAATAAACCCTGAAAAGTACTATGTGTACGACTAAATAAATATGAAATAAATACTAGTGAAAGTAAGAAAGTTTTACTCACCGTTGAGTCTTGTATTCTGAACTCTCCCACTTTCCCAGTGGGAATTCCCATGCATAATCGACATGCATAATGGAAGATGTAGTTTATGGTCAGTGCTGCTTTAAAGCAGCTTATTTTGAGACCAAAATGTGTCCTTCACATTTTAAATGTGTTTATTGTGTTGCACTGAATTATAAACTGCTACCACTGATATAAAAGCTATTTTCATTTTAAATTAATTAAAAGATTATAAATAAATCAGCCCTTTTGGCCTTGAATTTGACACACTATACATTAGGGCTGTGTATTGGCAAGAATGTGGCAATACGATAGATATCATGACACAGGGGTCTCGATACAATATATCACGAGATATTGCGAAATAATGCGATACTGTAAGCAAGGCGATATATTGCCATTTTTTGTCCAAAAATTATATTTTAGTATATTTTATATGAATCAATGCATAGTGCTAATGTTTACTCACAATGCTAATGTCTGAGCTAGCATTATACTCTCTGGCTCCTCAGGAGGGGAGGATTCAAGTGGCTGGCTGACTGCTGCCAACTAGTGGTCGGAGGCTAAACTGCAATATAAAAATGAACTGTTGGCATTAAAGTTGACATTTTAAACCTTATAAAAATCGATACAGGTTTTCAGAGAATCGATACAGTGTCGGGAAATGAAATATCGTGATATTTCAGTGTATTAATATTTTCTTACACCCCTGCTGTATATGTTGTAGTCTTTAGTGTCTTTTGAAACACTGACTGCTGATTTTTTATGTTTTAGAATTTTTAAAGTGACTGGGATGGTCTTTAGTGAGATTCTAGTTTAAATCCTGCACCTGTTTCTTTTTTTTACAACCTTTTCTTTACAGCTTTTCTTTCCTGGTACTAATGCCTGTTTGCTGCTTCCTCCTCTAACTGCTGCTGGTTGCAGCAGTGTGGTATTCTGTGGATGTGAGGGTGTGTTAGGAATGCTGCATGCTGTAATTCAGCTGTGTTTCTCTCCCAAGGCAGCTGAGGCAGAGGTATGTGATCTGATCACTGTTATGTGGTTTGGTTCAAACATTACCCAACAAACTGCCAAGAAAGACCTGAAGGTACCTGGAAAAAAGGGCGGAGCAGAAAGATTTCAGTTAGAACGCCCAAATAAGTTTCTCCTTGCGGTGGCGTTCCTCAGGTGACCCGGTTTAAGTTTCGTCACGTTCACCTGGATTACTAATCCAGGTGAACGTGACGATCCCTGCGAACATGGCTTCCTCCTGTGAACGATGTGGGGGAACATGTTGTGTCTTTCAGGGTTTGGTTGGAGCAGCAGCTCAAAGATGTGGTTCTGACTGATTTTACACAAGTTTGTTTCTCTTTTTTGTTTACTGGTTACTAACCAGTTCCGCTGGATSGAACAGACCTCCAGCAGCCTGTTTTACTCCGTCACAGAGAAACAACACTGCGATGGGAATTAATGAGTCATGGTTTTAGGAGCTGAGCAAAAAACATCTCCAAACAAGTTGGAATAAAACATGTTTCTGCAAGAAATTTGAAGGAATAATAATTTATCGTGGGCTTTTTGTGCATTAAACTTGATCTGCTGTTATTAAAAAAATAAAAGTTGTCAGCTTGATGCCTTGTTTTCATTATAGCTCCCTAAATAATGACAATAAAGCTGCATCTTTTTTTTAACAAAACTTGGTGAGACTTTTAAAGTTCTTGACAGAATTTTTGCTTATTATTGTAAATTATTATTGAAATGTTCTTGTGTGAAATTGATTGCTTCTCATCTCTCAAACCTTGAACGCTTAAAAAAATGATCATTTTCTAAACATCATGATCTGTGATGTAAATGTAATTTTTGTTTCCCTTGTTTCCTTATTTTTATTTGACGTTGTGTTACTTCTGTGTCTTCCAGATGCTGGACATTAAYTGGTCAGGACTCACAAACATGCTGGATATTCCTGGAGTAAAGTAAGTACCTGCAGCAGCATTCTGTTTCATGTGTTTGAAATAATCAAAAATAGGATTTGACGATAAGAATTTATAGAATTAAAACTAGTAGGGAATAAAATACTTTTGCATTTGCAGCTTAAAGAATACTTGCAGTTTTGTCGGCTTTGGTTTTTCATTACATCTCATCTGTTTTAMTACCAGCTTTTTTTAAAACTTCGTGTCAAAACGTCGATTTAAACTCTGCGGTTTGGAAACTAAAGCTTGCCGAGCCACCAGATCTCTTTCTCTAACATGTGATGAGAAAATTAAAGGGAAACTTTAGAGAACCAGTCCCTTTGGACCCAGCAGAAACCATTACATTACCCACCGGATGACAGAACGGATCAGGATTCTAAGAGTTGGTATTTTTAGTAACACGTTTATGAAAGAAGTGTCTTTTTGCAGACGTGATGTCGGAGGGATTTGAATTATTATTAAGGGTTRGAAGTGACCAGAATTAGGATTTGGTAGAGGGGCGTGTTGATCTGGAGCCACCAGATTTCATTCTGGTTTTCAGTTCTGTGAACTAGAGCTCACCAGTTCCTACTTTTGTATTTAATTTCCCTCTGAGTGTTGTTCAGGGCTCCCGATTTGAATAAATAGTTTGAGAACCACAACAAAAGGGTTGCTACCCTGTAAATGTTGTCGTCTGCAGATTTTTAACATGAACACATTTTAAAGCCTCTGAACTGAAACTAAATCATGTGTGTGTGTTGAGAAGTAGAGGAGGAAGACCAGAGCGTTATGTAGGAGTGGCCCCTCTTACAGAAAGCTGTGCAGGCTTTACGCCACGCATAGAAAAGARCATAAAACAACATTTTTTTAAAAWGTAAGCTCTTTTTCTTGAGTTTTTCCATCACTCAGAGCCCGGTGAYGTTTGGGGAGAGCTGGTCTTCATCTTGATACGTTTCCTGTTTACATTCTTTTTCTTTGTGATGATCGCTGCCTGTGTTCTTAAGGGAGGGAAAGAAAAAAAAAGACGATTYAAACATGAAACAAGAACAGCGAACCCTGAAACTTGACCTAAATGTTGTGGGTGCCCCCCGCCCCGCCCTTACCCAATGAGCTGTTGTTATCCTCCTGATGAACCTGTAACTGTTTGCAGCTGAAAATCACTCTGAGGCTTTTAAAAGACTCCACCCTGTAAAATGTAGCTCTCCTTGTTCAACTAGTTGAAAAAAATTATGTCTGTGTTTGTGCTTTCATTAACTGCAGACCTGGACTTGCCCCACCCTCCTGATCCCATGTGTGTGTGTGTGTCTGTGTGTGAGGGCACTCGCATTTCCTCTGACGATTTGCATTTTGCGTCGAAACAGCACGAAAAGCCRAAGCCACCCTCTGCTGCCTTCTTTTGGAAAAGCTGACTCTCTCCGTCTCACAAAAGCTCCTTTTATAGACATAACAGCAGGAAATMATGTGGGAGACTTGAGATGAAAAACCCAAAAGAGCTGCAGCATTTAACTCTCATCTGGACTTAGTTAAACTTTGAATAAGCAGCGTTGTCATCAGTCAGATTTTTTACTAATATCAGGCTTTAAACTTGACCTAGAATCAACTTCTGCTGAGAGTTTAATCTGAAAACTGAATTTGTTTTTCTTCAAACCTCTGCTGCCATCTAAAGGAGGAGAGATGAAATGGATTCACTCAAAAAATATTTTTTTAATTTTATTCTTCTCATTTTATTTAAAAGTTTACATACAAAA
>NW_013952717.1:68796-71727 GCF_001266775.1 Austrofundulus limnaeus | reverse complement strand
TTTCTTCAACAAACCAATTTTAATCATTCTCTTAAACATAAACATCTTGATGTTTATTGATCTGGTATTTTTAACAGCACTTTCCAGATTATTCCATAATCTTATTCCCTGAATTGACGTACATCGTTCCTTCAAACTGGTTTGAAATTTAAGTTTCACAAACGTCTCAATCCCCTTAAGATTATAACAGCTCTCTCTTTTAACAAAATTTAACTGGATRTTTAGAGGCAATATGTTTTTATGAGCCTTAAACATAACCTGTAAGATATTATAATCAACCAACTCATGAAATTTCAATAATTTCAACTGACAAAACAATATTTGATGGGTGATTATAAAGTTTTCTGGTTATAATTCTTACAGCTCTTTTCTGTAAAATGAAACTAGGATTTGTAATCTTTTTACATGCTTTCCCCTTTTTAATTTTTTTTTTAAAGAATATAAAATCAAATTCCTTCCGTTTACATGCAGACATGGATTTTTTAAAATTAAATAAAAATGTCAGGACTTTTATTTTGTTAAACTTTTACAGACTGTCATGGACTAATTATTTATATCTGTTTCACCTGAACTGAATTTTGCACATTGTCCTAATTTGCATTACTTGAGGTTCATTAATTGACAACTAGTTGTTATTAAGTTAACACTTTATCCAAGATAAGATTCTGATGGAACATAGGCGGCTCACGCAACCAAATTCGCTGGGAGGCAGAACTTGTGTTGTGATACCTTGTCTAACTTTGGGCTTTTGAGTTTTTTAAATTTCGACATGTTTTTCTCCTGATGAGTTATGATGTTTCACTTGACATTTAAGTCTTTTTTACTGTTGTACCTTACATTGATTGAATGTATATGTTGTTGGTYGACATTTAACTTGCACTATTTKTCCCTTATTTCTCCATTGTATCYGTTTGTGATGTATTTGTGTTTGGACGYTTCATAATTATTCCATTTGGTTTGGTTTTGAGTATTGTTTACTCRAGAGGAGGGATTGTCATGGACTAATTATTTATATCTGTTTCACCTTGACACTGTCCATCACTCGTATCTTTCTGATAGCTCATTTCTCTCTCGTTGTCCATTTGTTTCCGGACTTCAAGACTCCGCAACGGACTGAACTCTCTTGGTTGATAACACTCWTGGGCTGGGAGCCCAGTGATAGGCTGGACAGTATATTTGGCAATCTGTGATTAGTTGTAAACTGCCACGTGGTGTTGACATGATGTATATTACTGGCTGTAKTCTGCTGACGAGTCAGTCACAATCATGCAGAACCTTCCTGATTCAGTTCTGTTTGTTTGTCGCTCACAATTAAATCATATTTGATTATCATACACGCAGACGTTTCTGGTATTATCCCAACGTGTTTCTGCATTCTTGGTAGATCGTGCCACCACGCAGACTAAACTCAAAGCTTCTATTGTTCTCCTGAAGAGGATAAAGGATTTTACAGTGGCAGTAAAACAATAAATGATAAAAAGTACAGACTATATTATTTTTTTAACAGTGAAACTGGTTAAAACTGTATCAAAGGTTAAAAAAAATCAAAACAATAAAGAAACAAAGGCGCATTTCTGGTTTTTTTGTAAGATTGATGGATATATCTTCATCCTGATAGAAAATGCTGATGAATGCTGAACAGATGTGTGTTCTGGAAAGATTTAGCCTAGAATAAATCACAAATAAGATCTTGAAATACAAAAACAAGATAATCATAACATTATCTAAATCTAGAACACTGTTAAAGGCTTTAGTTATATATWTTTTTTACTGACTCCTGTTTTCCCCTCTGTCATTTTTACGACCGTCAGCTGCAATTTATTGTTTGGATCCGTTTCCTGTCTGGATGAGTGAGGATGTGGTTCTCAGCCCGTTAGTCTTAGTTTATCTTCACAGCTTCACCAGATTAACTGAGTGACGGYTGGGATTTTATCAGCAGATCTTTTCTGAACTCTCTTTTTCCTGTCTTCCTGTCTCAGTGGATTGTGCGACAGCCTCCTCCAGGACATCATCTACAGCTACGTGGTGCTGCCGAACAAAATCAACATCCCTCTGGTGGGAGAGGCCGACCTGGCCAGACTCCGCTTCCCCATCCCCAAGGTATCACACTCAAACGTCCATGAAAACTTTGAGTTACATCTCTGAAGCTGCTGAAAACACAGACCTCATCAATAACTGCCCGATCGTCTCTCGTCTCCTCAGGCCGTTCTAAGAATCCACTTCATGGAGGCTCAGGACCTCCTGAGTAAGGACAAGCTGTTGGGAGGGTTGATCAAAGGCAAGTCGGACCCATACGGAATCGTCAAAGTCGGGACGAATATTTATCACAGCAAAGTCATCCAAGAGAACTTAAACCCAAAGTGGAACGAGGTGTACGAGGTGAGAGGCAGATTTCTGGAGTCCAGACTTAATCTGAGTTTACGTGTGTCTGGGATTAAAACAGTTCTGAAGCAATGGAGCCGAAGTGCCACATAATGTGCAGCTTACCGAATCATTTCTGCCTAATTATTTTTATATATATATATATATATTGACTGTAGTCCAGATTTTTCAGATTTTTGTCCAAATTAATTTGTCCGAATCTCTAGTTCTGTCCTGAACTTTGTTCTTTTTATCACTGGCAGCCAAAAAACAGAAAGCGTATGATAAAGGATTACATTTTACAGACTACACTACAACTTTAGCAGAAAGAAAACACTAAACTACACAAAACATTTAGCACCAGTTTATTCTTTGCTTACTGGGACAAGTTTGAAATCCAAAACCTTAAACTTTTACGAGTTTTGTGTATAAATAGAGTTCAAAGTTCAAATAAAAAAAAAGTTCAAAAAAATCTTTATTTCAAAACAGACATAAAGTGTGTGCGTGCGTGCGTGTGTGTGTGTGTGTGTGTGTGTGTGTGTGTGTGTGTGTGTGTGTGTGTGTGTGTGT
>NW_013952717.1:66835-68364 GCF_001266775.1 Austrofundulus limnaeus | reverse complement strand
AGTCAAAGGTAGTAAAACATTTTAAAATTTTGTATGGTAAACTATTAGGCCAGTAATTTTTCTCTGCAGAGCATCAGTTTATTGTAAATCAAAGTTTCTGTGTAACAAAGCATCTGCAGATGTTGCATCTATGAAGGTTTTATTATCAAACATTCTTCTTATTATTCAAATTTTACTTCTGCACGTTTTTTTTTTTTTGGCACATGAATGTTTTCACAATTTGTTCTCTTTCAACAGTTTATATATCAATAAAAAACAGTTTATATATCAATAAAAAAACAGTTTATGTATCAATAAAAAACAGTTTATGTATCAATAAAAAACAGTTTATATATCAAAACTTTCAGCTCTTTAAGGACAACCAAACTATGACTTTTGGTACTTCAGTAATGTATACTGTACTTTTTGCGATATTTAGTTTTTTCTGAAAAAGAAKGGAGCTGTCTTCAACATCCTTAAAATTCGTCAAAATGTTCATAAATCTTAACTTTTTGACTTTTGTTTTAGTTCTGCTGTTTAACTATTTTGTGCTAATTTTAACCATCTTCAGCTTCTACTTAGCTGATTAGATTTTTTTCTGCATTTTTAGCTGACATTTAGTTTTTCTGTTATTCTTTTTATTTCAACTTTTTTTCTTCTGTCTGCTATTTTAAGCTTTATATGCATCTTTTAGTTGCTTTTTGCCAATTTCAGCTTTTTTCTGTGTTTTTAGCTTCTTTTTAGCTAATTGAGTTTTTTCAGCTAAACTTATGTTTTTCAGATCTTTCAGCTTTATGAATTCAAACAGAATTTTTGCAGAAAATGTAATTTCTCTAGTTAATATTTCTTTGTTTTTTTTTTTCAGGTTAAAATGTATGAGAACTCAGGATGGGACTTGGAGGTTGAGCTGTTTGATGAAGACACTGATAAAGATGACTTCCTGGGAAGGTAACCAGAAGCTCTGATTCCACTGTGGAAATGATTTATGTAACATGAGGACAATTAATCAGCTCTTGTATTGATAATTTCTTGTTTTTTGAAATTGTTGAACAGAGATTATATTAATTAAGAAGTTTACTTTCTTTAATTTGAGTTTTGAACAAACTTGAATGGAGAGTCTTGGCTTTAAAATAATTTGTTTTATAATATTTTTTGTGTTTCAGTCTTCACATTGACTTGGACGAAGTCAAGAAAGAGCAGAAGGTTGATCAGGTGATGCTTCATGGTTTATTTCAACTGTTTTCTGTCATTTTGCTCCCAAATATTGATTTGGTTTTATTTAAGGCTTTATTGCCTGCAGGATATTATCCGTTCTGGGATCTGAAGTAGATTTTGTTTTAAGACTGACAGGAAGTCAAATCTGGTGTTCCTACATGACATGAACCCCTTGTACCATTTTTCTGTAATTYTGTGAAGTACATGATAAATTTTACCAACATTTTTTGATAACTAACAAATTATGAGACGTAAGTATATAAAAAGCTGACATTTTTTTTAGTTRAAACCTAAAGATCTTGTATAAATTAAGAGAAATCATTTTACTTGACAAA
>NW_013952717.1:51076-65314 GCF_001266775.1 Austrofundulus limnaeus | reverse complement strand
CTACTACTACTACTACTACTACTACTACTACTACTACTACTACTACTACTACTACTACTACTACTAATAATAATAATAATACATTGTATTTCTATCAGTGGTTTGATTTGGATGAAGTGGCCCATGGGAAGCTGCACCTCAGACTGGAGTGGTTGTCTCTGCTGTCCAAGCCTCAGAAACTGGACCAGGTACAGCGGCACAAAAACGTATTTAAAATATAAAAATAGAAGTACAGAAAGAGGTCAGGACTCGAAGCTTGGCAGGACCAGAACTAAAACATTTCTGTCGCTGCACACAGGTGCTGGGAGCCATCAAGGCAGACCGCGGTCAGGCCAACGACGGCCTGTCGTCCGCGGTTCTCGTCGTCTTCCTGGATTCAGCCAGAAACCTGCCGGTGAGTCAGCAGCAGTCACATCCTTCTGCTTTTTTAACTTTTCCTCTCGTCGTTGATTTCTTCTTGAAGGTGAACAATTTAGAAAACTAATATTTTAGAAACATTTTGTCACAACGGCAGTACAGAACAATGACCCTGGATTTAACATGAGTTTAAACTGTGTTTGCACCAKAATTATCTCATTTAAGAAAAACAAAGCTTGTTTTCTGCATGTATGGTGTCAATTTGAGAAAATTAGCTTATTTTTTTTAATGAGGTGAAACAAGTTTTTCTGGAGTTGACAGACTATCATTTCCTATTCTCAAAGATTATGTTAAAATGAAAAATATATTGAGTACGGCCATTCTTGTAAAAAAAAAGTTTGTTTTTTCATATGAGAGTTATTTGTATTTACATAAATCTTTGTAGTGGTTGAGTTTTAGTCTTCACCTTCTTCTTCTCAGCCTCCTCTTTTCTTCTCTGCCTTCTCTTCCCCCCTCCCCTCTGAAGAGCATCTTTGAGGGGGACGTGGGCTCTGGCTATTTAAAGGAGAGGCGTGAGGGCAGCCTTGTGTTTTGTGAGAACACGTCTTCTCTCTATAGGACCTTATTTGTGAGTCTGTTGGCTGTTTTCTGCATCTTGCACTAGTCTGGAGAATGCAGAAGAGTGGTTACTTTTATTTTATTTATTTATATTAAGTTTTTAACTGTTTGCCCGATCAGCATGATCCCCATGCATGGGTTTAATTCCCAATAATATCATTTGTTGTTGAAGTTTTTGTTTGATTCTAAAATTTGAGGGATGTGACAAAAAAATGGACAAAATGAAAATGATAAAACCAACAGGATAAGTTAGTTTTATCAAAAACATCCTTCCTCATACAGTTTTTCTCCAGTTATTTCAGTTCAGTTCAACATACTTTATTGATCCCAAAGAGAGATTACATTTAATCATGAATAAGTACAGATTACACAGAATTAGTCTKCATGTTATATTTAATGTGAGTTTCATCTGATTGGTCAACTTCACATTTCAGTATTTATGGTTCATTTTCCATAAATCTACATTTTCCTGTCAAAATGCCAACAGATTTTGTACTTTAGGAGTTTTACAAATCTTATAAAGGAATAAATATATATTTTTGTTTTAAAGCTATTAAAAGCGCTCATGTAGCAACTTCAACCAAATGAGATTTCTCATCTAAGCTGTTTAAACTTGCAGCAGGATATCATTCTTCTTGGTCAAAAATTGTGTAATTTCATTTTTCACAGATAAACAATAATATATAATAATGTAATAAAGGTTGACAAATGACAGTTGCAAATTTAGCTTTAGATTGAAGTCACTGATATCGTTCAATCATAAGTATTTTTGAATGAAAACTTGAATAAAAACTTGATTCGTTTGGTATATTTTTGTGTATCTCATTTAAGAAAAACAGTTAAAATATGTTTTGGTCTTTTTAAAATGAGATTTTAAAGATGAGTAATTAAAAAACTGATATTTTAAAAGGAAAAAAATGGTCTCATCTCTGTAGATGTGCTATTTAAACAGTAATTTAAAATATAATCCTAGTAGGACATGGATCACAAAATGACTAAAAAATAAATCTCAAAATGGAGGAAGGAATGCATTTTGATTTAAGTGAAATTTCTGAAGCAGGAAGGGTGAATTATTTGTGGATTGCTTCCCTCCATCCATTCTGTTTYCCTTTTTTTTTACTATATGCTATAAAAGATGGACACAAGTTCAGATTTTCAGTCTTTGTAGTAAAATCTAAAGAGAAATCCTGTAATCTTTACAATTCTGATTTAAAACATCTCTGAATTACTTCATTTCCAACCAGGAGCTTCTGTCCATTTTTCATAAACAGGATGCTTTAGAAATATTGTGTGTTCAGGTTTTCCTCATCCTTCAAATCAAGTTCAATCCCTGTAAAATTACCAGTTTGAAACACACTGATGGATTTTATACAGTTACTAAGGTWTAAATGGATGTAGTATGAAGGCTACATTGTACTAACAAATGTTGGGATTCTGTGATTTAAGCTAATAAGACAACWGAAGATTCATGAAATCTCCCTTTTCTTTGTCTTTTCTCTTTTATTTATCAGTTTAAAAGCTTATGTTATTAACAAGCTCTGACGAAGTTTGACAACTAAAACTGATGAAGATGATGCCCACACATTAAACTWGAATTATTTTAAAAATAAATGCCTCATATTTGTTCTATTTTTTTATAAAGTGAACAAAATCCATTCTTTTCCACGGTGGGATGACCTTGTTGCTCTAAACACAGTTTGYTGTTCGTGACTGAGAAACCAGGGGATTTTATTTCATCTGATCTCATATTTTTCATYTCAAAACACCAAATCTAACCGTCAGTTTATCGTTGTTTTAGTCATTCTGACACTCATCCTGTGCTGTAGTATTTAAAAGAAGACATATCCTGCAAAATCCACCTTTTTAGATGTTAAATACATTTTGTTGTACTTGGAGTCTCTAGGCGGCAGAAAAGCAGAATTTAGTCTCTTCTGGTTCAAAATGTTTATTTTCTGTTTGGGTCAGATTTTTCAGCCCGTTCAGTTTTTTCTGTTTTCTATGACGTTTTCTGAGCTTTTACGTCAAATTATCTGCAATGGAATTACCAAATAAGGTCTGGACCAATTACAATTTCCCCGTCTTAATTCTCCTCTGGGTCTGGGTCAGACTCTAGTTCTGGGTCAGACTCCAACATGTAAGGCTGAATGAAGTCTTCTGTTGCTGTCATCTTTTAATTAAATTGTAAATAAACCTTTTCTGCATCACTACAAAACATAACTCCCCTTCTCTCAAACCAGAGTGGACCGGTTTGGAAGCAGGAGGGGGGCGGAGCTAGAAGCGTCTTAAAGCARTAGTAACAAAACTGCTGCTTTGAGGCACATGGCAGAAAAGTGGTGAAAGAGGAGCTGGTAAAGTTAGAAAAAGAAGGAATTCAGACCAAAGCTTTGTTGTTCTACTTTATAAAGACCCGAATGAAGGATTTAAATGTGAGAAGGAAGGATTTAAAAGCAGGATATGTCTACTTTAACAAGAGTTCAACCAAAGTTTTCTAGCTGAGAAATTCTAATAAATACTGGTTAAAATCCATGTAATTTACAGACAATCTGTATTATGACTCTGTACAGAAGACAATCCGTAAAACTTGACATTTATGAACTTCTATAAATGTCAAGTTTTACGGATTGTCTTCTAAAGTTTTTAAAACTTTAAAAACAACATCTCAAAAGTAACTATTTAACTAACACATCTGAACATTAAGGAATCATCGGATCCGTCTGCAGGAGACTTCATGCAGCCAAGATTTTTGAGCTGACTATGCTATGATAAACATCAAAATGGAAACGAAATAAGTTGGTTTGTGTAAACCTGTAGAGCTTGTGCTGCAAAATCTTTGGTGTACCACTAGAGGGAGCTCTGTTACAACCGTTTGAGAACCATGGTTTTATATGTTGAGCAGAAAGGTTTTCTGAAAAACGAAACTAGTTTCTGCATCTCAGCCTGAATCTGGTGTTTGTTTGAGCTCTGTCTTTAATTCTCATTTCATCAAGGAGTGGCATTAACCATGTGATCATCCATGTTGTCTCTGTCTGTCTCACTCTTTGTGGTTCATCCTGGTCCTTTGGTGGTGCTGGTGGGTTCTCATCAACTGGTCCTCCTTCCTGCATGCTCTTCTCTTTCCCCAAAATAACCCCCCTGGTGTGTCTGTTTGTGTGTTGCTCTCTCCTGACTTGTCACTGGGGGAAAAAAATCAAAGCGCAATCCMTTAGAGTTCAACCCAACGGGGCTGAAGAAGGCCTCGGTCAATAAGGCCATCAAGGTAACAGCACGGCGACAAAGTACACCCATACAGCCCAGACGCCGAGAGGCGAATACACTGAAAACACTCAGCTCACGATAAAACCAGGAGGATGTGGACACTGATCTGTGCGCCGACTTTTAAAACCTCATGGAAACTGATTAGAGAAGTTTACTTTTATTTAGTCGCAGAGCACGTTTACGTTTTAACAATCTTTATTAGTTACTCACTAATAATAGAAAACAAAACACAGGTTCCAAGATTTGATTGTAGTAGAACTTGTGTTAACATTTAAGAACCTAAAACATGAACATTTTAAAGCTACTAACTTAGAGAATGGATAATTTCTAGAACACTTTGAGGTGCAGGTTTATCTAATGCTGCGCTCCATTTGCAGCCAAACTCAAAATTGTAAAGTCAGATTGACGTTCGTTCCAGTTTCCAGCTTGTCTGATAAATGCATCTTAATTCTTACAACAACAGCGCTCTACACGGCATTATGATACCACAAACAGCGTTAAAACATATCGCGTAATAATCGCTGTAAAGTCCTACAAGTACGACTGACAACGTAAAGTAAACAGAACTGCTAAAAATCATAGACGAGTTTCACTCTGATGTGAGGAACAGCCATGTTGAAATGATGACGTCATGCGTGGTCGGGTATGGTCGTGTAGCACCGACTTCATCCGTCCGTCCGTCCTTTTGCTTCCTCTTACCCGGGGTCAGGTCTCGGGGGCAGCAGCCTHAGCAGAGACCCAGACTTGCCTCTCTCCAGCCACTTGGACCAGCTCCTCTGGGGGAATCCCAAGGTGTTCCCAGGCCAGCTAAGAAACATAATCCCTCCAGCGTGTCCTGGGTCTTCCTCTGGGCCTCCTCCCAGTGGGACGTGCCCAGAACACCTCACCAGGGAGGCGTCCAGGAGGCATCCTAACCAGATGAACCACCTCAACTGGCTCCTCTGGACGTGGAGGAGCAGCGGCTCTACTCTGAGTCCCTCCCAGATGACTGAGCTCAGAGGAAACTCATTTTGGCTGCTTGTATCCACGATCTTATTCTTTCGGTCACTACCCAAAGCTCGTGACCATAGATGAGGGTAGGAACATTAACCGACCGGTAAACCGAGAGCTTCGCCTTCTGGCTCAGCTCTCACTTCACCACGACAGACCGGTACAACACCCACATCACTGCAGATGCAGCACCAATCCGCCTGTCGATCTCCCGCTCCATTCTTCCCTCATTCGTGAACAAGATCCCGAGATACTTAAACACGACTTCCTGACTCAAAATTACATTGGGGCGTGTTCCAGTCGATATTTCAGACTTGGAAATTCGAAATTCCGACCTCAGAGTTCAACTAGAACGCAGCATTTGATCTTAAAGGTTAGGTTTCCTAAAGCAGGAAAACTTCTGAATATGTGGAACCTGTAACTATTTACACAGAATACTTCAAATCGGGTCAAAAGGGTAGTCAAAATTTTGTCACTTGGGGATTTATTGAAAGAAATGTGATATAATTCAGTAAAAAATAAGGATATTTTTTGGGAAGGCTGTTATCCCATTATATTTGTTTGTGATGCTAAACCAAACTAAACTTGACTGATCTATTGTTAGTTTATTCAGAACTATGCATTCATTAGCCAACAGCTGATTGGTCCCTCCAAAATTCAAAAAAAAGGAAAAAAATTAAGAAAAACCATCCTCAATTTTGCAAAACATGTTTTGACGCTCACTTGCGATGGTTTTTGGGTTTTCTGAAAGTGTTAATACAGAGAAGGGGAGAAGGAAACATATTTACTGAATAAGTTCTGACGTAGCAAACATTTACCTCACATGATTGATCAGCTGTTCTCGTTGTTGCCGTCTTCCTGGGATTTTCCCATAAGAACTGAATTTCTTTCTCTACGTCTCCGGACAGCATGTAACATCCCCAATACTAGATGATGTTACAGAACAATTATGGCTTTCCTGAAACTTCTCTCCATTGTCCCGAGATGAGTGGTCACAGCTAGTTTCTACTTCCTGTTTATTACAGCCATGCGTAACATCAACGTCGAAAAGATGCTTTGCGTAGCCTGGTTGATTTGTTGCAAACTAGTAGATGGAAACCGGCCTAATTTGCTTTTTTTTTTTCTTTTTTGCGATATTTTAAGTTCACTATTAAAATAGGATGGAAACATGGCAACAGTGTTGGTGTCCACATCCTTTTTTACCACAAAGTGCAGTTCAGTACAGTTCTATTTTATATTTATTAAGTGGAAAACATCCTAAATACTCAAAAGTCATAAGACAGTTCCAAAAACAGTTGCATTAGCTGTTAAAGAGCTAATCTGCGGAAACTAAAAACTCTTTCTGGATAAGTTCCTCCACGTATTTTCAGAATCCAAACATTCACTGATCAATGTAAATCAGGTCTAACATTGTGTTGTACATAACAGCATTGTTACCATCCGTTCATACTCACCTCTGTTGATTTCCCTTCTTTTAAATTGAGCTGCTGTTTTTCTGCACTCTCTGGGTTCTGGAACTTTTAACTGTTGGACTTTTTTTCCCCAATTTATTTTGTCTTGAAGATCAAAATTAACACGTAATGGGCTCAACGAATAAATTTTAAATGCATCATAGCAGAAAACATGTTTTACGTATTTGAATTGAATAAATTTGAGGAAGATGTAGCCTGAATTTATTAAGAGCTCATTTAACATGATTTATTTATATTATATCATCACATTACAGTTGTAAGAAAACACTTGTCTCAGAATTTGTTGAATGATGTGCAGCTGCTCAAGCTGGATGTTATTATTTCAGTTTTGTAAAATGTGTTATTTCCCTGCAGTCTGGTAAAAAAGTGACCAGTGAACCCACTCCGTTTGTCCAGTTCACAGTGGGACACCAGTCCTTTGAAAGCAAGGTGAGCTCAAATCTGCATTTTGATAAATAAAAAACCATGGAYCATCTTTGATTATTTGAGCTTCCATTTTCTTTGATTGTTTTCAGGTCAAATATAAAACCAATGAACCAGTTTGGGAGGAAGCTTTCACCTTTTTCGTCCACAATCCCAAAATCCAAGAGCTGGAGGTTGAGGTCAGACCCTGAGCAGTTTGAAAACAATATTAATAATAATAATAATAGTTTTCTCTCAGCTCACCCTCTTTATTCATCTGTTAGGTGAAGGATCAGAAACACGAGTGTTCGTTGGGAAAGATCACTGTTCCTCTGACTGACCTGCTGGAGGCAGAGAACATGACTCTGAACCAGCGCTTCCCTATCAAAAGCGCCGGCCCGAGCTGCAGCGTGAAGATGAAGATGGCTCTGCGGGTAAAACYTCAAGAATCTGAGCAGCAGATTCAATGTTTGTGTGAAACTAGAGCTTCCTGAGCAGACTCARGCTGGTCGAGGCAGATGGCTGCCCACCTGTTAAAAGGGAGTCGTTTCTTCCCACTGTCGCCAACGTGCTGCTCAGGATGGGAGRCTGTGACCAAGTGAAGCTCAAATGCATTTTGCTGGAAAAACTTCCTCACTTTCCCYCCACCTTTTGTGTCATTTCAGCTCTTGTGTCTGGAAAAAGACACATCCGTCCCTTCAAACWCCGCCCCGTCCTCCGTGCAGGTCCGCAAGTCCAGTTCCAGCAACCCGCTGCCTCCTGCTTCCTCCGAGGCCTCCAAAACTCCGTCTACTGCTCACAAGCCCCCCAAATCCTCCGTGTCGGCTCAGGACACGCTGACCCGGCGGAAGGAGGTCGAGGAGGCCGTCAGGACTCCAGGAGGTGCAGCTCAGGGTGGTCGAGGAAAAGATGCAGCCACAGTGGGAGGAGGAGGAGGAGGAGGAGGAGGAGTAGGTCAGAACTTATCAGAAACCGGGAGGAGCACGTCTAACCTGAACATCTCGGGTTCCCAGCTGTACCTGGCTGGAGGCAAGGAGTCGACGCCCAGCATCGCTTCGGACATCTCCAACCCGTTCGCTGCTCAGGAGCTGCAGCAGAGAATCCAGCAGCTGCAGAAGTACGTGTTTCTGAAACTGAGCTGCATTTAGTTTGATTTGTTTTAGCTGGTTACACCTRAAATCACAAGTTTATCTGCTGCAGGGTTCCTGCAGATCCTTAAAAAGTCTTAAAAGTCATTGAATTCATCAATCCAAARATAAGGCCTTAATTAGCCTTAAAATGTCTTAAATCAATCTTTCAGAAGTCTTAAAAATGTTAACACATTGTAAGTAGGATGATTGTAACTCATCTCAAATATTAAAATAATTGGTAACATTTATTTTTTAAAATATTTACATGCAGACATTCCCCTTTGACATCACTTCCTGTTTTTTCACATGCAAATATCTCAACAACTGTCCATCTGAGCATCGTGAAATTTGTTGTGTGATATGTTAATAATTTTGTCTTTCCAAAAATGCATCACTTTTCTTACAAAAGTTGATGTCACAGGTTTCATCTACAGCAAATTGGGGTTAAGACCCCACTGTGGGTCCTAAAACTCCAAATTTTGTGTCGTTAAACTGACTTCTAAGAATGTTTTTGCTATGTTTAACGAAAAGCTGTTAGATTTGGATCAAAACAATTGGTCTATTAGCAAAATATTTGAATACTCCAACAAAAAATACTTTGCTGCTACTGTTTTTTTTTTGTTATTTATTTATTTATTTTTTTGTCATTTGTGTTTATTATGAAATTGGTGTTAAATTTAATTTCACTTGGCATTATAAAGTCTTTAAAAGTCTTAAATTTAACTTGCTTTAAACTGTAGGAACCCTGTGATGGAGTTAAGCTCACAGATAAATGTTAAATGGTTCTGTTTCTTCGTTTAGTGGGTCCGGTCCCAACCACTTCCCTCTGGGTGAGGTCCAGCTGACCATCAGGCACAGCTCACAGAGGAACAAACTGATCGTGGTGGTTCACTGCTGCAGGTACAGGGCACTCCAAAAACCAACAAAGTCCGCTGCTTTGACCCCAAAATGCAGTTTAAAATCAAATCTGCTCTGCGTGTTTTCCCACAGAAACCTGATTGCGTTCACGGATCACGGCTCAGATCCTTACGTCCGGCTCTACCTGCTTCCCGACAAACGGAGGTCAGGCAGGAGGAAAACTTCAACGGTTAAAAAATCACTTAATCCACAGTACGACCAGACGTAAGTCTAAACCTGATGGTGTTTTAATTTTTAATTTGCAAACAGCTTCAACTGAGTGGGTTTTTTTTTTCTGCTCAGGTTTGAGTTTAACGTCTCCGTCATGGAGCTTCAGAGGCGAACTCTGGATGTGGCCGTAAAGAACGGTGGGCGTCTGCTTTCTAAACACAAAGGCCTTCTGGGAAAGGTGACTTTTAAAATTCATAATTGTTTTATTGACTGAAGTCACACTAGCTGTGTTTCCATTGACCATGAAAATGCGGAAATTAGAAATTCGAAAATAAATTTGCTCAATGGAAACACGTCAATTTCGAAAAAAAAAGTTTTTCGACAAAATGTTTGCGCTAGGATGAGGTGTTTTTTTTTTTTTGGCCGTATCGAAATTGGTGTTTTTCTCATCACGGGAGTCACGTGATCAACAACCGGCTGTTTCTACTGGTGAAAAAGACGACGATGAAGTAGATAACAGGAAGCAGAAATAGTAGTAATATCACAGAAGTAGTATAAAATAGTAAACTCACCGACTACAATATCCCAAAAACACAGCATACGTAGCCGCTCCCAAGTAGGGACTTGTCTCTGGAAAGCCTCGATAAAAGACGCCGACGTCTCCTCTGATGATGAGCGCTAGTGTCGTGGTAGCAACATGCTATGTGTTTACATCCATCGCTGCCATGTTTGTAATGACTTATCATGAGAACAAACGTATTCACGTGACTTTAATAGCATTTCTTACTTAATGGAAACACTGCCGTTGCGAAACTGTGTTTTTTCGACATTAACAGAATATCGACAAAGTTTTGCACACGTTTGTAATGGAATCGCAGCTAGTGAGTTCTAAATTTTTTTCAGCTATTTTATCCAGTCATATTAAAGTTCAGGACACAACCACTGTAACTTTTTATTTGTTTTTTAACTTGTAACTAAATTTAATGATCTTAAAACAAATCTTGTTTYTCTCGTCAGGTTCTGGTGGATTTGACCAACGATGAAATCAACAAAGGTTTTACACAATGGTCAGTTGTTTTCCTCCTCATAACRTTTGGTTTCAATCCAGGAGATGACAAAATAAGCTTTAATCTTGATTAAATCCCAGTTGTGCCTCCAGCGATTGCTCTGACAGGGCTTTAAAAAGAAATATGATGAAGAAGCTCTGCTGCCAGGATGTCTGCAGCAGAACTTGAAGTTTAAGTTGTTTCCCACCAGATTGGTTTGTGGGTATTTTAAAAGCCCAACGAACATCTAAGGTTTTTTATATTGACCAACAGAAAGTTAAAAAAAAGTTGTACTGGAAACGTTCCTGAACTGTAAACGGCAGAAGTTTCTGGTCACGTGCTTTCTGTCAGAGAACTGACCAGTTGAAGGCTTTTATTTTGAAAAGRCTTTTATAAATCCTAACTGAAATGTAAGAAAAGCAGCCAAGCTTCATCGTTTCTGTGTTCTGCTCCTTGTCCTGCAGGTATGAGCTGACTGAAGACGGGCTGCCAACGCTGCTCCAAGTATAAGATGTCTTCATTATCATCATCGTCATCATCATCATCATCATCATCACCATCATCTGTATAATCGTCATATCGTCACTATTTCGCTTAAGTCCATTCATTCCCCCAAAACCTGTAACTAAATGGAGAAAATGACTCGTCTGACATCACGAGCACAGCTTTAAGAAGTGAGTGRTCAACTAAAGGATCAGAAAATATAAAGATATATATAAATATATATACTTAATGTACTGCAATATTTATAGACAAAGCTATATCTTTTTTGTTTTTTTGCTGCAACAGTTTTGTAAATAATGTAAAATGATGCTGGACAGATAAGGTTTGTATTCCTCAGATATCAGAGAGGTGTGGTGTCTTACTGGCCAAACGATTGTAATTTTATTCCATTAATTTTTATTATTATTTTTATTCTGTTTTATGAAAAACATTCTTGACACTTTCTGAAGTGGAACAAAGGGAACCGTTGCACAAAAGAGATGAAAAAAAGTATTTTGTGATTTTGCTGTTGTGGGTTTTGGTGACATGTTGTTGTTGTTTACACCACAGAACTGTAAACACGGATAAAATGCTAAATATTACAGAGTTTGTTCAGGAAAGATTCCAAATGTAATGTTCTTACTCAAATGACTTTTGCACATTTACATTTTAAAATCTGTCAATCAGGAGCATTTAGTTTCGAATACATCAAGTAAAAATAAATCATTTTTAACAAACAAGCAAAAAACTGTTTAAAATCTTTACATTTTAGAGAAGATTTATTTGAATAAATACTTGATATTTGGGTGTTAACGCTGCACACAGATCAGCTTAGTTCAGCATAAATATTTAAAACTCACAAAAATACTTATAAAAATCTTACATTTTATTATTATTATTACAAGTTTTTCAAATTAAAGAGTACATTCTGGCAAGAGGTAATGTTGCACATAAATTATTAGAACCATGTTTGGATGCTGTTTTTTAAGCTTTTAATCTTCATGTTGAGGATTTATTTTAAGTTTCTAGTCTTTTTGTTTTAAACTGACCTGTCTTGAGTTTTTATTTTACAGAAAAAAACCCAGTTATTTCAAAATAAAACATTAGGCATTCCATTTTTTTCCTCAGCTGTTTTAGTTTATTTCTGAAACATTTATTTTAGTCGATTTGACACATTTACATGTTTTTCTGTTTTACAAGAACCTGGATGTAACTACAGTTGTGCCTCACTCAGTATTTGAGCAGCTTTGAGGGTTTTTTGCAGCTTGTTGCAGTAATGGTTGGGTTTTAGAGTGTTATTGTTGACGCGTCGAGGCACAGACACACAAACATGTAAAACCAAGAGAAAAGGTCCGAACCGAACGGAGCCAGGCCGCAGTAAGAGTCTCTCATGCTAAAATGAAGCTAACGCTAAATGTTGCAGAAAGTTTATGTTGGAAAATGGCACTATTCACTGTAAAGATAAATTTATTTATGAAGTATTTTTACTCTTAATAATAGTACCGGAGGTGTTCAGCCGTGCTGTAGATTGATTGTGTTGCTTTTAAACAAGCAAACAACAACAAAACACTACACAAACTACTAAAAAGGTACAGAATTTCTTCTTTTCCCCTGGCTTCATATTTAAACTTTTCACTCAGGTGTCCTCAAAAGGCAGCAAGAGAAAAGTGTAGCAGTGATAAAATATGTATATTTTATGTACTTCTTACTCTGATTTTGTTCTGACTTTATCTTTTATAATTTAAACTAGTTTTAATGACAAATACACATAATCAGTCTGTTGGACTGTGCAACTCGAACTGCAGCTTTTCTCTTCTCCACACTAAAAGCTGCTGGGTTATTTTGACAACTGCACTGGGTCAAAGCGTGGGGTTTGGTTTGATTCAGTTGCTGGGTTAAAGCTGTTTTTTTTTCTGCCTTTTTAAACCAAAAATTCACCAAACCGGGCCTGACCGGACCTCTGCTTGGTTTGTTTTAGAACCTAGAACTTTTTASTGTGTAGTCTTTGGCTAATTTAAAATTGACCAGTTTTTCCTCATAAAATATTCTCAATATTTTTTTAATGTTTAAAACTCAGATAAACTCATGAGGATTTTAAAAGGTTTAAATCAAACTTCAATCCCAGAAAAAAAAATCTTCACGAAGCGGCTTTAAAAACTGAGGAAAGTCTAAATTTATTGGGTTTTTCTTTTCGTTGCACTGAAACTTTTCAAAGAATGAAAGGTCTAATTAACTTTCTTGTTTGCTCATCCTGTTTATATTAACCGTCTTAATTTAAATATAGTATTTGAGAGAATGTTGTTTCTTTTTGTTTTATATTAAACATTGTTTTTATGCTACAGCTCTACTTCAGAAGGGATTTAGAGCAGAAATAAAATCAGGAGGTGTATTGTAGGTCTTGGTATGAAACTAATTTAAAAAGCAGCATTTTTCTGTTGACCTTCGACCTTCCAAACACAACTTGTAAACCTTTGMTGTGTTGCGTTTACATTCAGCATCAAAAAAGTATTTTATGACCATATAAATTCTGCATTTGTTATATTTTTGTGTCTTCCAGCTGCCTTTAGTTTTGTCTTGTTTTGTTTGCCTCTAAATCATCATTGGTAGAGCTTATTCTCTGAAAGCTGTTTTTCTTCATCTTTTTTTATTTTAATTTTATCTCGTGCCTTAAATCACACGACTTTGCGATGTAATCTATATAAAACATGCTGGAAAAGAAGAAACGTGTCAGAATGTCTCCTCAATGTCTTTTTAAACTGAATAAAGAGCTTTAGCTGATTACCACAGCAGGAGGATGTTCCTGTCATTTTTRAGAGTTCTGAATATTAAAGTAACTCCTAACTTCTGTTTGCTCAGTCTGACAACAGCAGACAGACATTTGTATTTTTATTCTAACCATGGTTCCACCCAATGAGGTACATTGGGTTGGAGGCATCAGGCTTCAGAAGATTGATCTCTGTGGTAAGAGCGTGATGCCATATTGGAAGGGGGCGGGCTGTCATAAACATCAGAGTGAGATTTCTGCATAGAATTGCATGTAAATATGAACCTTTCATTGGTCAGCTTCTGCTGTTGGAAACATCATTGCAGATCTTGGCAACAATGATAATATGTAGGCCTACTGACAAACATTTCTATCAAATCAAAATAACGGTCGTCTACATGAAACGTGCTGACCTAAATGTAAAGTCAGCACATTCAGATTTACCAGTTTGCTCTGAACAACATGGCCGTTCACGCTCAATAACAAAAGGCACATGATGGTGCTTTTATATTGGTATCAAGACGTTTACCCCCCTGGACACTTACCCCCCCTAGGACTAGGACATTTACCCCCCTAGGACACTTACCCCCCCAGGACTAGGACATTTACCCCCCTAGGACACTTACCCCCCTAGGACTAGGACATTTAGCCCC
>NW_013952717.1:42488-50710 GCF_001266775.1 Austrofundulus limnaeus | reverse complement strand
GACCAGTACATTTAGCCGCCTAGGACACTTACCCCCCCTAGGACACTTACCCCGCTAGAACTAGGACATTTAGCCCCCTAGGACACTTACCCCTCTAGGACCAGTACATTTAGCCGCCTAGGACACTTACCCCCCCTAGGACACTTACCCCGCTAGAACTAGGACATTTAGCCCCCTAGGACACTTACCCCTCTAGGACTAGGATATTTAGCCCCCTAGGACACTTATCCCTCTAGGACTAAGACATCTAGCCCCCTAGGACACTTACCCCTCTAGGACTAAAACATCTAGCCCCCTAGGACACTTGTCCCTCTAGGACTAAAACATCTAGCCCCCTAGGACACTTGTCCCTCTAGGACTAGGACATTTAGCCCCCTAGGACACTTGTCCCTCTAGGACTAAAACATCTAGCCCCCTAGGACACTTGTCCCTCTAGGACTAAAACATCTAGCCCCCTAGGACACTTGTCCCTCTAGGACTAAAACATCTAGCCCCCTAGGACACTTGTCCCTCTAGGACTAAAACATCTAGCCCCCTAGGACACTTGTCCCTCTAGGACTAAAACATCTAGCCCCCTAGGACACTTACCCCTCTAGGACTAGGACATTTAGCCCCCTAGGACACCTACCCCCCAAGAACTAGGACATTTAGCCCCCTAGGACACTTACACCTCTAGGACTAGGACATTTAGCCCCCTAGGACACTTACCCCTCTAGCGTACTTATCCCCCTAGGGGGCAAAATGATAATTTAAATATAAGACATTATTTATACTACAGCCTAAAATTGTGTTTATATTTTTGCTTTGGAGGCTAATAAAATTAAAAATAGAGCTGAAACTCTTGGTTGACAGTAACAATTGTTTGGGGGGGGGGGGCGTGTCCTAGAACCCTCTATAATAAACCTCATTTTTACCATCCTCAGCAAAATGTAGGATTGTGGATATTTAAACAAAACAGAAGCAATTACAGCAGTCCTCCAAAATTAAAATAAGCTTTTTCCTTTATTTGTTTCAAAACAGATTGACAGTTTGCACAAAAAGACAAGAGGCCTACAAGAATTTATTACATCTCAGAAATGAGCATGAAAAATCATTCAGACTATTTATTATTATTTTTTTACTTTTAGTCTTACTTCACAAATATGCTTTACTATAGAAGCAGATCAAAGATATAAGAAGCATTAAAACAGCCAAACGAAGACCACACCTTAGGTTGTTATTCCTGAGATTGCCTCTAAGGGGCAACAATGTGCTGATGGAGGCAGAAACAATCACAGATAAAAAAAAAAAAAACATGAATTACACAAACTTTACCTGCAACAGGTGGATTTCAGGTCAGGTCTCATTATGGAAGAAATATAGATAAACAAATATCTGTAATATAATATATAAACAAATGGCCAATCAAATTTACTGCTTTTCTTTTTGGCTCATAAGAACTGCATAATTCATGTGTTTGTTTCAGTCCAAACCATTTTGTTCCGTTCTACTTGTAAATAAAATGTCCACTAGGTGGCAGCACATACAGAGTGCAACCTGTCAACCTGAAAAAGTTTTAATAAAAAACAGCACAAAAATACAGAATGGAGCAGTTTTTGCACTCACTGCCTTGGTGTAAAGACACGGTTTAATTGTCGGTGCAGGGAGGAACGTTGTGACACTCTTGAAACTGGAATTTTTTCTCTCCATCTGGCGTGTTGCCGCAGTCGGGTTTTGGGGTTCCAGAGAAGGTAGCCTCTTCCCCTAGTCGACCGATGGTTTTTCTGAGAAAGTGAACAAGTTTAAAAATGACAGCGATGTTTTTTTTTTTTAATTGTGACAAGTTTGTGATGATGTAAAATGTRTAAATTCTGAAGCAGTTCAGGTGTGTGAACGAACCTGTAACYCTCGAAGTCCGGTTTACAGATCAAAAACCTCCTGCGTTTAGAGTTTTCTCCACAAGACGGTTTACAGTACTCCCATTCTCCCCAGCCTCTCCAGGTGCCTTTCACTGTAAGACAAAAAGCCTGCGATCAGATAGAAACACTGCAGAAGCTTTCTGAATGCAATCTGTTTGATGTTCCGGGCTGACTCAAAGAGTTGAAATAAGCGTTGCTCACATGGGACGCAGCTGGTTTTGCTTTGGCAGATCTGGCGGCAGTTGTCGACATCGTAGCAGACCTGGGATTCTGACAGTTTGTCTCCTTCGCAGATGGACCCGTTATGAGCTTGATGAAGACACCTGCGCTCTCGGGACTGCTTGCCACCCATCGGCCTGCAGTGGATGTCCYTATCACCAAATGGAAATTTGCATTTTCCCCATGGGGTCCACTCTGACCAGACACCATTAACTGCAAACAGAATTAAGACTTACTTGAAAATGRTTCATACTATAAACCTTATTTGAACAATTGATTTAAAAGTGTAACCATAAAAAGGAACTTGTTGAACAGATGTCATTCATCCCTGTTTGATTGGTTACAGACCAATCCAACWAGAAAAYAAAACACTTGAGCTTGACTCCAAAGATCACAGGAGCTTCATGTACCTGGACAGTGAACGTTTGTTGAACAGATGATGCTTCGTTTTTCTTCTCCGGGACATGGATGGCCTCCATGTTTGGAAGAAGGGCTATCACATCTTCTGAAGGACACCCGGAGGCCGACCCCACAGGTAACARGACAGGGAGTGTAGGGAGACCACGGACCCCAGTTGCCGTTCACTGATACAGAAACAGATTTACAGTATATTTATATTATGAACACATGAGTGTCTTTAATGGCTTTATGGGAGGATGTTGGACATTTGGAAACTGTAAACTTAACCATGTGGACTCTTGGGGGATTTTTCTCTTTTTACAAACATCTAAGAGTCAATGGGTTTTTATGGACAGTTGGAAGTCATGCAGTATGTACAAGTGGGCGTTATCTCTGAATGGACAGTTGGGATTTTGAATGTTTTCATGCCAACAGTTAGGAGCACTCTGTACACTGAGTCCTCTTAGAGTTGCTTTGTGACTCGGTCTTTACCCTCAGAAACAAGAACATGGTCAGTGATWCTGTTTGCGTACAGAATCTTAAAGTCTAGAGGAGGATGTCTGGTTTGGGAGCCTTGGACCATGACCTTCACAACAGACTGGAAGCCAAAAGCCTAACTTTTCCACCAGTGTCTCTACAGCACGGTTCAACTTGGCTYGCCATGGTTCCAAGGCTTTTCCARTAGCAAGGATTTGTGGAACCCGGCCCTTTTTCAGAAYGTAYTTTGCTGTGGTTCCAAAGGTACTGGCCTGAAAACGTGATGTCAAAAGACTGACTATCAATGACTGGTTAGGGGGCRGAGTTGGTTGTGTTACAAGAGCTACTCTTACAACAACCCCATCTGCCGTTTACAATAACGACGCTACCAGGATGTCGTGTTGCGTATCTTTTTGGGGTCTACTGTTTTAATATTTTTCTTGTATTTTTAKCCATTATTCATGATATTAGATGTTTCTGATTTGGTAGCAAATTAGCATAAAGACAAAACTGGTTTCTTTCTTGTGTTCTCAATGACGTGTGAAGAGTTCACTGAAATCTTACGATCTCACACTTTGGTTTGAGTCTGATTAAAAGGGTGAATAATATCTGGTGTGGTGCCCTACTAGATGAAGTGTGCCAGGCTGCAGGAACATATCACCCTTTCTGTTGTGTATCTGATAGCCGCCACCAGCTGGTWAGGCGTGTGGCATCAATATTCGGACTCTGGGACCAACCTTGTTTASCATGAACCCACCCACTAAAGCTGTCACCTAAGTGTAATGGAAAACCACCCGAACCATGCTGAACAGAGTTCTTTAAAGTGGGAACATGCTGTAGAAGCACTAGTGGAAAAGGGCCATGCGTCAACATGTGATAGCTACAGTATAACATCTCTGTATGTCTAGTTATTTTCTCCATGTGGAGATCAGAGTGTTTCGGTCTATATGTAGACATTTTAACAGTAGTATMTTCTCTGGACCACTGAGATCACTGTTTTTATGGTTGAGTGATGGAAGATAGACAGAGAGACAGACAGGTGTACCTGAGCAGTAAGGCAGCTGGTCACAGCTTTCTGATTGGGTGGCTTCACCCTCACAAGAGAGCCCACGTGGGTTTGACGAGGGGGCGGGGTTAGAGCACGAGCGTTGGCGAGTCCTAACGGATGGCTGGTTTTGTGGTATACAGGGAGATGAACACTCGCCCCAGTTTGACCATCCGGACCAGAACCCGTGAACTGACGGAGGAGCAGAAGTTCAGACCCAACGTGTCTTTGCGTGTCTTTGTGTGTCATTGTATGTGTGTGTGGTCGTGTCTCACCGGGGCAGGGACTCCGACAGACTCTGGTCTGAGTGCTCGACCCCTCACACGTTTTGCCACCATATTTAGGGGCGGGGCTGTCACACTCCCTCATGGACAGCTGCAGCCCCTCCCCACATGTGACGGAGCACGGTCCAGGCGCAGACCACGCCCCCCAGTTGCCATCCACTGCAGAAAACAAAAAAACACAGACAACCACTCAGTCCTGAACTCTTTACCACTTTGGGGTGTCAGTGGAGTTGTTCTCTCACCTGGGCAGTTGGGCAACTCGCTGCAGGTCTGCCTCTGGACRGAGTCTCCTGGGCAACTGTTGCCCKGTGGGTTCGTGTCCGTGGAAGGGGTGGGGTTTGAGCAGGAGCGCTGTCGTTCTCTTGTGGGCACGTTTGTGCTTCCAGGCTGGTCRTTGATGCACGTACCGGAACACTGAGACCAAGCAGTCCACCCGGACCAACCCCCGTGGACTGAGCCACGTAAAGGCACAGAGACACAAATGGACAAAGACGTGAGGACTTCAGGACCAGTTTGATGGAGGTTAGTTAAAAGATCAACACCGTCAGCCTAAAGTGGACAAACATCATGGATTGAAGTTCATTTTAATAAGTATACTTCAGTATAAGTTTAAGTACACAACACACCGTGTACTTGTTGTGTACTAGAAAGTATACTGTTTTAATACTTCTCTAGACTAAAYTGGGACACCTTTTGTTTGTAAAAAGTATACTTTAAGTACTGTTATAAAGTCTTTTTTAAGTTTACCAAATGATACATTCAAGTACACTTGTCTATATACTACTGGTGTATTACATATATACTTGTAATTCACATTTTAGCTTGTTGAATTATATTTAAAGTATACCACAAGCATACTTTTCTCTATGCTGCCATTGCACTAGTTAAATACTTCAAGTCCTCATTTCAGTTAAGTATACTCTAAGTACACTTTTATACATTACTAAAAATAGAATACTGTTTTTACCATTTTAATTGTTCATTTGTACTTGTAAGTTCGCTTACTTGTAGAATACTATTCATGTACTGAAAAAATACTTTCTGAAGTACTTTTAAACAGTGTGTAGTGTACATGTATGTGGTGTAATGTGTGCACAAAATCACAAGACAGAATCTTGAGAACAACTTTTAAGTAAACTTGAACTTGAAACTTGAACTTTGATATATTTATTTAACATTTTCTAAAAGTATGAGTCTTAGTATTAATAAACTTCTCTTTATACTCTTCGATGTAAGGCCAAGTATACTTCATTATATTATTTTTAAGTATAGTAAACATAATTTGTACAAAGTAAACTTCAAGTACACCGCCTCATTTTAGTGTAAAATGAGTATACTCATGGTACACTTAAATAAACAATCTTTGCTAAGGGTTTGCTTTTTGGGGGCAGATTTGAACATCTAAGTAACTTTCTGCAGGTTGTATTAGCAAATAACATGTAGCAGAGATGTGTCCAAGTCTTTTATTTTGCAAGTCCAAGTCAAGTCCAAGTCATGCAGGCCCGGAGTGTGCGGGACAATCTCGTCCTCTCAGGGATCCTAGAGCAAGCAGAGGAGGACCTGGAGGAATCGGTCTGTGACTTCATTGAGAAAAAGCTGAACCTTCCACAAGATACGGTGAACAAGATCACGTTTGATCGGGTACATCGATTGGGAGGTAAGAAGACTAACATCAAACTACCGCGGCCAATTATAGCTAAATTTGAGCACTATAAACAAAGAACATGTTAAAAGCCGAGGCAGGGAGCGGCGTGGTACGAACTTCAGCGTAAATGATCAATTTCCCAAACAGATTCTGGAKAGAAGATGCGTTCTGCTTCCGGTCAGGAAAAAAAAACATCACAGAAGGCAGAAGGCCTGTAATATCTGTAGATAAGCTTTACATTAACGGTCAGCTGTTTAGAGACCCAGACATAACTCCATGGCTTYACCAACAACATCTGCAAGGTCAGTGACATTTTCTTTCATTTACCAATTAAAATTAAGCAGTAAGCACAGTTCGGTTGGTGGGAACTCAACTGGTGGAGCACGGTGTTATGGATTTGTTCTCAAAGGAGCGGAGCGTGGATGTGCATTGAGGGAGTGAGAATCGTGAGCCGGACAGTGAAAGGACTTGCATTGTTCACAAGTCTCAAACCACGAGTCCTAGGCAAGTCTCAAGTCTTTAGGGTCCAAGTCAAGTCTAAGTCTCTAATAGTAGGGTCTAGTAGTAGTAATACTAGTAATTCTAGTAAAAGTGTGACTCAAGTCTAAGGCCGAGTCACAAGTCCCCATCTCTGACACGTGGTAATGCTCCTTTAATGTTAACATCTCATCTGCATTATAGACCAAAAGCAAAACGAACATTTTTTGGAGTATGCGTGGAATATAAATATAACTGGTCAAAAGTTGCTAAGTTCTTCTTTATTCTAGAAACTAACAAAGAAACCAACGGATTTACTGTAAATCATGTCCTAATTCTGAATTTCAGTTGTTTTTTTAAGATGTGACTTTTTTTTTTTTTGCTGAAACATGTTTCTACAGTTGATTGTTCAATAATTCTTCCCTGTTTTACTTCTGTTTTTTCTTGTTTTCCAGCAGCTCATATCACTCTGTTATTCAGTTCAGGGACCTTTTTATTGCCCCAAATCTGAACCATTTCTGAAGCTGTAAGTTTCACTCTGTTGTGCTGAATTGTCTTAAAGGCTGGGAAACGTGCACAACATGAAAACTACTCATCCACACTGCTCTGACCCGAGGCCTGCAGCAGCACATTATAAGATTTAATTAAATCAAAAAGCTAATCTACAACTACCTACAAACTTACCTGGACCTAAAAGGTGTAGGGGACACACCTTACCTGGACATTTGTTGAGGGCCTCACATATCTCCGTCTCGAATGAGTGGCCCGTGCAAGCCAGGTGCTGACACTCGAGGGGGCTGGAGCAGACCCTCTGTCTCTGCCTGAATCCTTGTCCTTCACAGCTGACCGAGCAGGGGGTCCAGGGGAGCCAGGAGTCCCAGCCAGGATCTACACCCAAACATACAGGGAGGATTGTGACGATACTGGACCAGTGTGGGGTRCGTTGGTTTCAGTGCAGGTGTGTACCTGTGCAGCAGGTGCCGTTACACGGCTCTGTTTGTAGTTTGTCTTGAGGGCCCTCACACTCTGATTCACCGATGCCRTAACACTTCCTGCTCCTCTGCCTCACTCCCTGACCACACAGGACATTACAGAAGGACCAGGGGGACCAGGAGGACCAGGTGGGCGAACTGAAACCAAACAGGACAGGAAGAGTGGAAATGGGGGTGGGGTTAGGACCTAGGTGTGAATAGAGTTTGGGTGAGGTTAATTATAGGGTAAATGGTCAGGGTTAGGTGACACAYTCTCACTCCTGACTCGTCATATTGACGCTTTTCCAAGATCCCCCCTGAGACTTATTTTGACGCGTTGGGTACACCCGTCACATCAGTTTTTGACACACCAGGCATTTCCGTGTTCCCTCGGCGTCCAGTTTTGACATGCTGGGATGCAAAATACAGGGGTCTTTGACTCGGGGTCCGTGGTTAATATTTGGGATCAGGTTGGTTAATTTTAGGTACTGGGGTCAGGAATAGGATGTCTAGGGTAAATATCAGGTAATTTTAGGCTTTGGGACACGTAGTTCACGTGAATTTCCTACATTTTCTAAAAATGGTTAATYTTAGGTACTAGTGTCAGAGACAGGATGTCTAGAGTGAATAAAGGTAATTTTAGGCTTTGGGACAGTTAKATTTTTRCATTTTCTACACTTTCTGAAATTATCCCCATCTCGTTAATAACTGACACGAGGGGGTTACCCGACACATCAAAACCGGACGCAGAGAGCACCTGGGAAAAGTGTAAATATGTGATGACCTAGGAGTGAGAATGGTCAGGGT
>NW_013952717.1:38644-41738 GCF_001266775.1 Austrofundulus limnaeus | reverse complement strand
TGTAAGTAAAAAAGAGAAAGGTCTGGATCCAGTTAAAGATTTACTCTGCTAAACTGCACCTGACAGTCAAACTGAAACTATAATAATGGGGATTTATTATTTCTATTTTAAGTAAAAAAAAAGTTATTGAAAATGCTTTGCCCTTTTTTTATTAAACAGCACCAAAAAATACTCTAAACGTCTTTGAGTCATAGTTAAATTTTGTGCAGAACAATGAGATTAATTAAGAACCAATGATTTTTATTGTCATTCCAAATGAGTACTACATTAGAACAAAAAYACATACTGAGGTCCCAGAAGTCAGCAATAAAAAAACACAAGTAAGAAGATAAGATAAAAAGAAAATCTGAAGGAGAAAATGTACCTAGTGTGTCACACATGGAGTGTATTACAACATACAAACCTACTCGTTCAGCCACGAGGGACCGTTTCTAAAAAATTAATTGAGGGTAATCACAATTAAAGTTTCTAATCTATGCCCAGGACTAATTTTTACCTCAACACCAGTTTTCTTCATGCTTACAGTTTTTACTTTGATCTAAACCTTTAATGTTACATTTTGTACAAAACATTTGATTGTAAAGCTCAGTTAGGTTTGATACAGTAAATTTGCTTCAGTGCAAAATTTCTCATCATATTTGCTGTGAATCAGATCTAATTAAAGTTTAGCAGAGACTACAATTCAGATCTATGACAAAATAAAGCATTTATTTTTCATTTATCGAGTCAAATAGAAGACGGGTCGGGGGTCTGGACTGACCTGAGCGGTCCACAGAGACCAGCAGGGGAACCAACAGCAGCAGAACTCTCAGAGTCCCCATCATCCTGCAGCCGTGGTGCAGAACTGAAACTCACACTGGTTCCAGCTCAGGTCCTCCCTGTAACCCCCACCCCTCTGACCCGCCACCTAATGAGTCACTTGTGGACATAAACCAGAGAAACCATGGATCTACTGCCTTTTACTTTTTGTGAATRGTTTCCTGTGAGTTCATTAACATGAAAACAAACAGTTTGTACAACAGAGACACAAAAAACACCAACCCACACACTTTAGAAGAAATAATTGAAAAAAAAACAAACACATTTTTACAGTTTGAAATAAAACAATAAATCCAATCATCCCTAGTTTTACACTCAGTTACTGTGCAAAGATGTAGAGCAACAATTATGCGATTAAATTACATCCATTAATTAAACTGCAACAAAAGAGCAAAACTGTATCAATCAATCAATCAATCAAGTTGACTTGTATAGCACATTTCAGCAACAAGGCAGTTCAAAGTGCTTTATATCAGAAAAACACAAAAAATACAAAGTCATAGAACACAGTTGACAACTGAAGCATTAAAGTTTGTCAAATGCTATCGCTACACATTAAAATGTTGATTAAGGTTTCATTTATTATGTTTCATAAGCAACTTAAACAGGTGGGTTTTCAGTCTTGATTTAAAGGAACTTAATGCTGAGTTTAGTTAAGTAAAAATATCTCAACAGAAAAATCTCTAATCAGTCACTGTGGTTAAATTTCTAGCAATAATTTGCATTAAAGCACAAAACAACATTTAAATAACATTTTCTGTGTTTTTTCTTTTTTATCCATTGTTACAGAATAAAAAGAAGATTATTCTGTTTGTTATCTGATTAAGAAGAAGAAAATGTCTCTTTACTGTTTAAGAAAAATTGTAATGGCTTTAACTGGAACAGAGTTCTGTCTCTTTAAATGGGCCCATCAGAGGACTTACCAGTAGGTCAAGGACAGTTTTGTATGTTTATTGACCACTACATTTACCTATATATGGTTACATATGCACCACATACTCTGCTGCGGAGCAGGAGGACAGGAGAACGGAAAAAGTTCAAAACTTATTTCYARCGGCAGAACAKGTTRGAAGATGGCCGTTTGATGTTATTTATTGTTTTTTTAAATTATCCTATAGGCTCTGACATGTTAGATAAATTTGAAAATGAGGTTTTGAAAAAATCCGTAAGATTGCTCTATACGTCCGTTTACCTGCAAAATGACGTAAAATCCTTATAATTTACGAACAGTCCATACAAGTTGACATGTATGGGCCTCTGGTGTACCGCAGGGATCCATTTTGGGCCCAGTTCTCTTCTCACTTGACTTATTGCCATAAGGACCTATTATCGTGTGTCATAACTTGTCTTTTCATCTATATGCAGATGATTTGTAAATCTATCTGCCAGTCACTCCAAATTCCTCTCTTAGTCTAAATTCCATTGTCAGCTGTTTAACTGATATCAAACACTGGCTATCTCAAAATTTCCTCTACTTAAATAATGATAAAACTGAATGGATTCTGTTTGATGCATCCAGAAACTCCTCTAACATCTCTCACAGTCTAGGTCTTCCACTCTCTCACTTCAACCAGCTGGTAAAAAATCTAGGTGTGAAACTGGACTGCAACTTGAAGCTTGTAAAACAAATCGATTCTGTTGTGAAAACAAGCTTCTTTAAGCTCCGTCTGCTTTCTAAGGTGAAGACACTGCTTGGCCGTAGTGATCTGGAGAAGACCATACATGCCTTTGTGAGCTTTAGGCTCGATTATTGCAATGCTTTATATGTTGGAATTAATCAGTCTTCCATCTCTCGCTTACAGCCTGTTCAAAACTCTGCTGCTTGCGTCTTAACCAATACACGTAAATATGAACACATCTCTCCTGTCCTTCTTTGCACTGGCTCCTGGTTCAGTTAATTCAAGCTGTTATTTGTTTTTAAATCCTTAAATGGCCTTGCACCACCCTACATCTCTGATCGATTGAAAATCCATCAACCCAGCAGAGCTTTGCGGTCTGCCCGTCAACATCTGCTCGAGGTGCCTCGCTCTATAGCAAGAGACGGAGGGACTGGTCTTTTTCTGTCGCTGGCCCAATAGCATGGAGTAGTCTTCCCWGTGAGYTGTGTGCCATGTCTGACCTGGTCCTGTTCAAAGCACAACTTAAGACCTACTTATTCAAAAGGGCGTTTGATGTAAATTTTTTTTTAGCATTTTATATATATATTTTTTTTTACTTTCTTTTATTGTAATTTGTGTTTTTAACTTGTACTGATTTATTATGACTTGATTGTATT
>NW_013952717.1:34769-37786 GCF_001266775.1 Austrofundulus limnaeus | reverse complement strand
TCTTTGTGAAATAATAATAAAATAAAATAACAATAAAAAACCAATCGTAGGTCAAAGTAATCAATTGTACATATATAAAAAAATCAAGATTCTGCTTTTGTAAACTTGTTCTTTTTTCATTTTAGGTTGATTCTGTCAGTTAAACCTATAAGAAGACCTATACTAAACAACATGTTTGAACATATTCAGAAAACAAATGTATTTTTTTTTCCTGGCAGCTCCTGATGTTTCAGAATCACAAAGAAGTTTTGCAGATCTACAGAGTCTGAAGGCCAAAGAAGAAAGCCCAACCTTTATGTTTTGCTTCAAATACAAGTTTTTAGGTGTGATTTTGTCAGGAACAAATGTTTCCAAAGTTGAGAAGATAAGAGAAAATTGTAAAATGTTAAATAAGGTTTAGGAAATGCTGCTGCTGCCCTCTGCTGGGATTTTCCTCAACAAGTAAGAAACAGGAGAAAAGATTTTAGGTTGATTTACAGTATATTTTTTTGACCAGACAAGTTCAAACACTGTCTTAAACTGACCTTTTATTAATTCTTTAAGGCCTTGATATATAATAAAGTAAATAAATATGAAGAATATTTGTTTAAAYCACCTTTAAGACAACAAAAGCTGGTTTATAGTTTAAAACACTTGTGTTTTCCTCTGTATAACTGTGTTGGCAAAGCAATACTCTGTCTATCTATTTTATTGTAATGGCAYGGCCAGCCACTGGCTTCAACTGAGAATCCTTTTGACAAAAATCTGATCTGATTTAGTGACAGATTCTAATTGTTAAAATTTGTTTTTATAATCACTGTGTAATGTTTAAGTTCAAACTCAGTAAATACTCGTATCGGTACTCGGTATTGGCATGAAAACCAAAAAATAAAATAAATGAAGATTTAAAAATATTGRTTTTATCCARCCATCCATTTTCTGTACACGCTTCTTCCTTTCAGGGTCGCGTGGGTCACTGGTGCCCACATCCAGCAGTGACGGTGTGAGGGGCGGGGGTCACCCTGGACAGGTCACTCACTCACACCTGGGGACAATTTAGTTTTAATTAACCTGTTTTGGTCTGTGGGAGGAAGCCGGAGAAAACCCACGCATGCACGGAGAGAACATGCAAACTCACCGCCACCCCGGGCCGGGATTTTGAACCCTGTCTGTTAATTTGTCAGAACATTCTAGTTGGGAATTTTATTTTGAAAAGCATCCACCGGAAATGCTGCGCGTACGCGTGAGCGCTCGTGTCATGATGCTGTGAGCTCGAGCCTCCAGCAGCAGCAGGAACGCCCTGCATCCTCTCTCCTCTCCTCCGACATCCTTCCCCGGGTCTCCTCCGCCTCTACAGCCGAGGAGGGGCCGCTCTGACCGGGCAGGAAAACGAAGCGAGTCCCGCTGGAAGACATGGTTCTCTAACCCGCGAGAGAAGCGCGAACTCTGAGGGGAAAATGGATCCTTTGCCTTCCTCCTCCTCCTCCGTCCTCCTCCTCCTCCTCCTCATCTCGTCCCTCAGCTGCTTCCCCGCGGCTGCTGACAGGAGGTTCGGTGAGTACGTGAACAGATATGATTATTATAACAACCAGAGCGGGGGTTTAATCCCCTCTGAGCCGTTTTTTCTCCAAACACACCGGGACGAGCAGCCAGGAAGCAGCGGGCTGATCCTCACCTGAGCGCAGGGAAAACAAACACAACCATCCTGTCATCGCTTCACAACAACAACTCACTACAATTTACACCCGAGGCTCCTCAAACACCTGTCAGGTACCGGAGGAGGAAATGACAACAAAAACAAACAACAAAAACAAACAAATGAGCCCTTTTTTTTTTTTTTTTTTTAAAAAGAGCAAACAGGCCCAGTCAGTCAGGGCTGTTTGTCAACATTAAAACTTTAAAAAATACAAAATTATTACATTCCTTAAAAATCACCTCAAAATATTAGCTCTAACATGTTAGAAGAAATTAAAAGTATTCAGTCTGATTTTTGTAAATCACACAAAGTAAAATTTGAAAACAAAATAGTGACAGATTTCCAAAATAAAAGCCAACAAAATACAGAAATACTGGGCAGTAATCCATAATAGAGCTTTCAGCTTCATGATACTTACTGGGTACCTAAAGGGCATGCACCTGGTACTTACTGGGTACATACTGTACCTTGTATACCCATTAAGTACCAGGTATACATAAATGTGTACCTGTTTGTTACCCGTAGGGTATGTACCAGGCTCTTACTGGGTATGTTGATTACTTATCAGGTTTTTATCCTACCTGTAGTAGCAGGTATTCACCAGGTTTTTAATGGGTATATTATACCTGGTACATACAGGGTACCTAACTGGACCAGTGCCTGTTATTTACTTGGTACATAATTTACTGGGTCTTTGTTGGGTATGCACCATGTACCTACCTGTTTCTAGTACTTTCTTACTTGTTACTTACCTGTTACTTTAGTCCATACTTAATGAATATGGACCTGGTATGAAACAGGTTAGTACCTAGTATTTATTGTGTACACCCCAGGTACTTACCAGACACTTACTCGGTGTATACCTGGTGGTACTAAGTAAATATTTAGTACTTATTGAAAGAATCAATGTAAAATATTAGAAGTGTGTATAACAAACCAACAGTGGTTGTGTGTTTGTGCACACACAGTTGTAAACAAGTGGAATCAGCTTCCATTTACTGATAAAATCACTGTGAAGCCTTGAAAAATGAGATTCCACACACTCTCAAGTTTCCAGCTCTGCGCTCCTGACAGAGACAGAGGCCGCTATTGATTAGAGATTTAAATGTGTGTGTGTGTCTGTGTGTGTGTCTGTGTGTGAGAGCTAGCATTAATTCTCTCTCGCGCACCCAGTCTATAAATAGCTGATATCTAATATTTCTCTGCTGACTTCAGATGGGGAGCCTGCTGGATGACTTATGCAGAGATGTGTTGGAGATGATGCTGAGAGAAGGAGGAAGAGCAGGAAGCAGCTGGTTTATGTGTGTGTGTGTGTGTGTGTGTGTGTGTGTGTGTGTGTGTG
>NW_013952717.1:30106-32602 GCF_001266775.1 Austrofundulus limnaeus | reverse complement strand
CCTACGTACACACCCAACCACCCTATTTACCTACCCATCCATCCATCCATCCATCCATCCATCCATCCATCCATCCATCCATCCATCCATCCATCCATCCGTCCACTCATTGTTTTATTTTGAAGAAACCATCCTGCTGTGCCTTGTGTTAAGTGTACTTCCTGTTTCAGTCGCACATCAGGGTTCATTTTGTCATCAGCACACCTGCGCTACATTTGCGTCACAGTTCTCATAAATTCCAGATTTTTTTTTAATTCAGATCTTCTCAGGTCTTTGCCGTTTTTGTTGCTTCAGCTGTGTTTTTATTTTCCATCCTGTTCCAGTCACTTTATTACTCACAGCTCAAACAAACAAACAAATCCATGGTACGTACATTTTGGGTTCTATTTTTGAAAGCTAAAGTTCCTTTTTTATCTTCTGGGATTGAATCCTGGGACTAGTTTCAGCTGCAGTGCGCTTTTAATCATTAACCTGAACAGGAACAAGGTTTCCACAGGTTTACCTGGTGTGACCATTGCCATAGCAATGCTCATTAATTATTTATAATCAATGATTTCTTTGTCGGGTCGGGGCAGGGGTGGGTGGGGGTGGCTGTGGAGCAGCTGAAGTGTTTTAGTGTAGATGTGGGTTAATAGAGGAGAACTTGGGCACAGTCAGGTACATGTGAGACACTGGAGCAGAGCAATCTGATGCAGATCAGGTTCACATCGTTATCACCACTTGTGTGTGTTTGTTAGCAAAATATCTCATCAATTACATAACGGATTTTAAAGAAACTCTCAGGATCTTCTCTCTATGACTGGCTATTGGATAGGACTTCAGAGTATTTTAAAAGGTTTTATTTTTGTAGCTTTATTTTTAGTTAATTTGAACATCTGCCCATAAAAAGGAGTCTCCTAATTGGCTGGCCGTGGGTCGTCCATGTAGTGTTCGTGTTTGTTTTGGAAGAAACTTGTTTAGCGCCGCCGTGCTCTCTGTGGTCGCTTTGTTCCAAAGATGACAACCATCCAATTAGCTCCGGACTCCGGCTCGGACAGAAATGATCAATCACAGCTATGTGCAGCCAGATAATTCAGACAAACTCAAAACCAAGGACTTGGAAGCAAAAGCAACATTTGATCATTTTTATTCAGTTGCARCAGTGAAGAAATCCATTTCTCAATTAGGAGCTGTGTCCCGGCGCTGCTGAAACTGGTAGCAATCTGTAATCTCTGCTGTCTCCCACTGCAACATACTTTCATCCATCACATCCTTTACACATCTCTTCTTTCCTCTTCCATCTACTGACCAATCAGAACATTGATCCGTCCTCAAATCTTTCTAATTTCAGGAAGAAATCTGACAAACTCTACTTTAATTATGCCAACAGCTACAGGAACACTGCMGTGGTTAAATTTAGAACTATCCTTCATTTAGAAGTAAAACAGACAACAGCAACTGAGCCGTTATCCCTGATTGCATAAAAAGTTGCTGCAGAAAACTCCAGCCCATCGACTCGGCTGTGTGGAAGCGGTTCTGAGCCATAATTATCCCAGAGCTGACAGGGAGCTCTCAAATGAATCCAAATCTGATGGCAGGAACCCTGCAGGGCCAAACARCAACATTTTCTGAGATTAACGCTGACAACAGATGCAGGTTTGACTGAACTGYGATGAAAAATCAGAACAGAAGGAGATATCAGTCACCAAGCAGAAATACAGCCTCACCTGGCACAAATTCAACACAACAGACTTCCTGCCAAAAGCTCCGAGCTCATCAGGATGTTGATAAATGCAAAGTTATTAAAGGAAAATGAGCATTAAAGCTATTATATATCATTCCTTTAGCTACATACTTAGCTTCCAGCAAACAATAATAAGAAATGTTTGCATCTGGGTTGTTAAACAAAGAGAAAACTAAAGCTAGCAGCAGCCGCAGCAATGCAACATAAAAATTTGAAAGGGGAAAAAGGAGTATAAATGTGAGGAATGCATATCCCCCGTGCCTTACATGACAGACTTTTAAACAAAGATCAGCTCATGGTGAGAAATAATAGAGTTTGGTTTGTTTTGGTCAAATGTTGAAAATAACATTCTGCACAGTCTTGTTCAGGTACATGTTGGCTACTACCACAAAACATTTTAACGCAGTATTGGTAAAATATGCTGTGGTGTAGCTATTTTTGTGTTGGCTAATCTATAGTAGCTGGGGTGGTTATCTTCATTGTGAAAATGTTTATAAAGTACGGAGCCCATATGGGGACATGGAGAAGAAAACAAACAGATCCTGATTTACTTTTGCATGATCCTGCAAATGTTTCTCAGGACCTTGAGAAACTTTTGCAGGATTCTCCTAAGACATTTTTGCAGGATCCTGAGAAACCTTTGCAGGATCATGAGAAACCTTTGCAGGATCATAAGTAACCTTTGCAGGATCATGAGAAACCTTTGCAGGATCATGAGAAACCTTTGCAGGATCATGAGAAACCTTTGCAGGATCATGAGATACTTTTGCAGG
>NW_013952717.1:13193-30096 GCF_001266775.1 Austrofundulus limnaeus | reverse complement strand
TTTGCAGGATCCTGAGAAACCTTTGCAGGATCCTGAGAAACCTTTGCAGGATCCTGAGAAACCTTTGCAGGATCATGAGATACTTTTGCAGGATCCTGAGAAACCTTTGCAGGATCATGAGATACTTTTGCAGGATCCTGAGAAACTTTTGCAGGATCATGAGATACTTTTGCAGGATCCTGAGAAACCTTTGCAGGATCATAAGTAACCTTTGCAGGATCATAAGAAACCTTTGCAGGATCATAAGTAACCTTCGCAGGATCATGAGATACTTTTGCAGGATCCTGAGAAACCTTTGCAGGATCATGAGATACTTTTGCAGGATCCTGAGAAACCTTTGCAGGATCATAAGTAACCTTTGCAGGATCATGAGAAACCTTTGCAGGATCATGAGAAACTTTTACAGGATCCAGAGAAACCATAAGTTTGAGTTGTTGAACTTGTTGTTGTAGATGCACATCCAGTAATTACTTTCATTCAAATCCATCCACTTGTTCATGAGATATTTTGCTAACAGACAAATAAAGAAACCCGCTCACACACTTAGACATGAGCCAGACTCCCTTTAGGTGACGTGATAATAAGATGGAATGTAACACTAATAATGTCAAAATGAACAGGTGAAAAAATAAAACTATAGAAAATCATGTTTTAKGTAAATCTGCACTAATCTGCTGCCAAACAATCTGAAGAATATAAATATAGATCATATTTATTCTGTTTTCTGTTACTAAATGTTTTCATGGAAGCAGAAGGGATTTTCTCTGACAAAATGAGCTAACGGTGTTTAGGTTTCCACCATCATAAACCTGTTTTCTGTCATTTCCTTATGTTTCTTTTTCACGCCTGAAAGCAGCTGTAATGAAGCTCTATTTCTGAACATTTTATTAAACACATCACAGATTTGAATAAGGCTTATGTGGCTCCAAACCAAACGTTTTCCCACAAAGATTGGGAAGCAAATACAGCTGGGAGGGATGGAATATTCCGCAAATACGACACAAGCTTATAGGAAATCACTTTTCTCTGATTTGCCTTTATTAGAGACAAATCTGTGCAAAAACACATGACAGGAAATTGGAGAAGTGGTTCTGAAGACTTGATGTTTGTTTTCATGTAATTCAGTCAAAATTTTCCCTCTGTAAATATTAAACCCTTTTTATTGTAACAAAAACACGTAAAATGCTGTCATCAGATGTGTGTTTTCATTGAGTAAACATAGTTTTTAGTACTTTTTAGTCATTCTAAGCTTTTATATGAACTCCTCTGTTAAAGTCAGGCCACACAAAACTGACGAATCAGCAGTTTTCTTGCTTCAACACACCTGGTTTAAATGATCGGGTCGTTAACAGGTTTCTGCAGAGGAGCTGTTTCAGTCACAAGTGTCTGAAACTTGAAGAGCAGTGGCTCTAAGCTGAAKGTTTTTCTACAAGGTATTTAAAGTTTTCACTCTGTTTAACGCAATATTTTCAGCTCATTCTGAAACACAAACCACAGTTATGAATTCAAGACTAAAAGCTGTGACTTTGTGACGTATTCATGTTGTCTTTTTTAAATGCAAGCAATCCTAACAGAATTTAGAGATGTTGACATTTAACATGCGGTCTTTGGTTGATGAGCTTTGTTTACAAAACAGATGTCCACATGGTTTTTAAATAGTTTTAATTTCCTTACTTTCTAAGACACGTTAAGTTGATTTGATGCTGCAGTTTGCCTTGTAATATTTTATTCATTATCTGCTACGTTTGCATTGGATTTTATGAAGTTTTATTAGTTTTTATGATACAAGATGCTTCCTAAAAAACCAGAATGTGAATCTTTTCCTAAAATTTCATGGCGATATCTTGAACACTGAGGGAGTTATGATCAAAAATGGATAAGAACAAGGTGAAATGGTCACAAAGGCCCCACTGGTTCTGCTGTGAACTGCAGCAAGAAAACGAGCTGATTTCACCTAAACAAACATCTATAACTTCCCTCAGACTGCAGATAATCACATGATTTTGGTGATATTTTGTATGGTTTGTAATGTTCTTTTAATCTGTCAGATTCCCTTTTTAACAGTGTGTAGGATAAATTTTTTTTATCAACATCCATTTTTATTGTTTTAGCTGCCAAGGTGTTTCCTACAGAAAATGTGGATCTTTTTCTAAAATTTCATGGAAATATCTCGAACATTAAGTAAGTTATGATTGAAATGGTCACTAAGGCCGGACTGGTTCTGCTGTGAATTGCAGCAGAAATGAGCTTGATTGAACGTAAACATCAATAACTTCCTTCATACTTGAGATCATCACATGGTTTTGGTGATRTTTTGTAGGTTTTTAATGCTTTTTTAAATCCACTGTTTAGATTTGATGTTCATGTGGGACAAAACTATCTACATCCTTTATAAAATTAAAGACCTAGCATTCCTTGAACAAAAACCACCCACATCTTTTCCTGCCAGAGTTTAAATGTCTTCTTACATTGAAGTTTTAGTCAAATCTCCAAAATAAAGTAAAATATTGAGAGAGGTTGTGCTCGATGTTTGAGTTGTGGGTGACTCAGCCACCTGCAAATCAAATTTTAGCTTAATCTCTGCAAATGTGACAGTTATAGCTTCTATTGTTGGGTTGTTCTGATTAAATCAGATGCAAGCTTTATTAAAATCCATCCAGTGGGGCATGAGATGTTTTGCTAACAGASCTGTGATGGGCACTGAAGGAAGCAGGTTTGTACAGTCAGTGTTTTACCTGCAGGATGGGGTTAAACTGAGGTCTGAGAGCTCTCAGGTGGGAATGTGAGCAGCTGTGTGTGAAACCAGGAGCTTCAGCTCCATAAATGTATGGAGATGAGAGGAAAGGAGGCAGTCGCTGCCACACTCAGGTCCCGAAGAGCAGTGAGAGATGAGCAGCTGTTGCCATGGTTGCAGCATCCCATTATTTTTACAGGTTTCAGTCGCAGCTCCGACACAAAGCCTGTTAATCCCAGTGGCATTATTTATTTCTGACACGAGAGTCTGATTGTGCCGACAGGACTCTGAACTCTAGAAACCRACTCTCTGCGTTTTTGTTTTGGCCTCGCAGCTCCGGTCTGTGATGCAGAGTTTTTATTTAGTTTGCAAACTTCACAAACCACAATCTGTAAACAAAATGCAGTCAGAATTTTCCTGCAGTCCWAACCAGATTTTTGGTTTTGCTTCTCGTTTGACTTGAAGACGGGCTGTGAAGCTCTGCAGACGTAGCTCCATGTTTGATGCTTCGAGTCATGAATATTTTATTGTGATATTTGAATACAGCTGAGGCATCGGGTACCTTTTTTTTAGGCAGTTTTGTGGACTTGAATGGGTTTCTTTGGCTGCTTCAGGATATATAGTCAAACATGAATGATTTAAAGAGACAGTGGATGGTATAGGCCACGCCTCCTGTAGTGATATGTGTTCAACTCTATGGTTGTGAATGATTCTCTGGTTCTAATACTTTTTTATATTTTAGCACAATCTGTATAACTTTAGGCAGCATAGCCTCCAATTCCACATTTTTTTTAAACCAAAACACCCCCACCCAAGCTAGGGCTGTGCGGTATATGTGATAGATGATAGACGATATAAAGTTGGCCTACAGTAGAAATTTACCCTCTACCGTCCTGTGGTCAGTTACGTCATCGCACCTGTGTCAACATGGCTGTGAGTGCAGAGACAACTGAGCAGGAGGAGTTCAAATATTCTGAAAATAAATGAAGAAATATAGTGTTTTAAAGCACGTTAACGTGAGAATAAATCCTCAATTTCCCTCTCCCGCTGTAGAAATGTTACGTCGTGTCAGGGGATCATTTCCTCCCTCCTGCTGCACGTCACGCAGAGCGAAGCTTTAACAACCGTAGTTGTTGGAGAAAAAAACTTTTTATTTTATGTATTGTTACCCACAGAGATGATAAATGATGTGGACGTTCGTTCAGTCATAAATCCATCTTTTTAATGTAACAGTTCTGCTCTGAGAGCAGCAGAGCAGCAGCTAAGTTCAGCAGGTAGAAGCTCAATGTATGGCAGGCAGATATTACATTTATTTGGCTGCATCACACTGCATTCCAGTTATCTGAAATTGTTTAATGACAGAACTATGTGCATCTTAAGGTCCTGTCACACTATAATATTTTAGGTAAYTTATGCCAACTTAGCATATTTTTTACGTCCAAATGACTAATTTTACTTGAAGTACTGATTATAACATCCACTTTATTTTAATATTGTTGAAAATTTGAGAAATGTTTTTATTTGTTGTTGAAACTTCTGTTATGTTCATTGGCAGTACAGTGAAAATGCTGGGTTTGATTATGATTACAGTTTTCTGCTAAATAAATGCTCTAAAAATTACATTATCTTTGCTTTTTATGATAATTTTCTACCGCGATGTATACCGTTACCGTAAAAAGATTTAATTTATACTGTGATATGAATATGATGCCATACCGCCCAGCCCTACCCCCAGCCTTAGAGATATTTCAAAATGTCTCATGAAGTGCTTCCCATCAAAGGTTTTCATCCTGTATTTGGCCCGACATCTCCCTCTGACCTCCTGACATTTGAAATATTTCCATAACATGTCCCGATTACTCAACAAAGATAAACTCTGACAACTTTAATCAATGTGTGAGAGGAAAGAGCACCATGTGTCGGAGCAAACTGTAGAATCTCAGCAGAGTCAGAAGTGTTTTTTTGAAGCAGAGGACCGATGATGCCAGATCTCCTGCTACTGAAGCAGAATAAAATATGGCCGCCTCCTCTCCTCTCCCCCAGGAGCACTGAAGGAGCTGCTTTGATGCATCATCYTGTTTCTTCTTCACCCCAGAGTTAATTTAGGATAACTGCGAGCATTTACTGTCCTGGGCTGACAGATGTAGCAATAAAACACGGCCTCCAAAAACACAAGCGCTGATGTCTTGGTGAGACATTTAGTCTCATGTTGGAGTCTGGAGGAAGAAAAACTGACTACAATCAGGTTACAAACTTACATGAAAGTAAACTTTTAAAATTTACTGTCTTCTTACAAAAACAGCTGGACTGGTGGACTGTTTCTGTCTTTAATTACCTGACAATGAAAATATAAATTCATAAAAAAGAAGTCTAAACATTTCACGGGTGAAACCCAAACCAAGGAAGCTGCTTTAAATGTGACGAGCATTCAGCTTATTTCTGCTCAACCTTCTGAACGCATCAGTTTCAGTAATAATTACAATTTTTTTTTCTTTTTATTTTTCAGGTTGCCTGTTTGAGAACGAGCTGTGCTCATCGTATGAGATGTGTGTCAACGGTAAGCTGCACACACACACACACATTAAACCTCCTGATTTACAAAACACATAATTCATCGCAATATTTACACTTGCCTCCTAATTTACACTAGATGTGGTTCTGGTCCTTTCCGGTCCAGTCCGTTCTGCCCCGCCCTCTGTAGTAAATACGTGACCATTATAATCAGAGTATTTACACTGGCTCTGCACGGCGGTCCACAAAAATTAGATTTGATCTTATTTTTGCCAGATGCCAGGAAAAGGAACGAGCACATCTGTATTTTCAAAATAATTCACAAAAGGCGGACTAGTTTTGTCGAAATYGTAGCCTGGTAAAAACCAGACCCTCATCCTTCACTTTGCTTCAGACGAGGGTCTGGAACCTCTGCTGTAGAAAGTGATTCTTGCTGGAGGCGTGGCCTATGCTGAAGTTTAAAATGGGTTGGCCGCAAGTGCTAGCTCCACTGTGAAGGAGGCTAAGCTAAGAAGCTAACCGGAAATCGCGTGGAGCCGAACGAGATGGCTGTAAATGAGAGCTGCTGCTTTGTCAGACAAATTTAATTTAATTTAGAAGCCTTATCACGGACTGGCTTCATTCACTTCCTCCACTGCCGTATGCTAAACTAACTAGCAGATACTGCGCAGAAAATCAACGTCATTTTAAACTCMGCCTTCTGTTTGCTGATTGGCCCAGGTAAAAWAAAYTAMAATCAGACACTGTTAAACTAAATGCTTACAAAGCAGGTACAAAAAACGCTGCRATAGCTTTGTAGCTGTAACTTGTTGTTMCTACTTCTGCAGCTCAGTGTATTCTCTAAGCTCATGAGCGCCCCCTACCGTTCCCTGAGCCTGAGAACCACCAGCCTCCACTCATGTCTTTTCTCAGCCGTTTCAGCTCACAGAAAACGTAACACAAAWACGTATTTATTTTAAACATCAGCTAAACTGTGGAAAGTCAGTTTTATTTTTTAAAAGCCAAACATTTTACTGTTGACACGTAGAGACATATTCTGCTCACTATATAACCTGCAGCAGGGATTGCGCAATCCAAGTGGAGACGGAGCGTGGTTGAAAATGTTGCGCGATCTGAAGGCGGAGCTTGATTTTGCCTCCTAGTCCTCATCCTATTTGAACAGGAAATGAGGAAATTCAGTGATTTAGAATAAGAAAAATATTAAAAGTTGTTTAAGTTAAATAGAAAAATTGTTTATAGTACAAATCATTGTATAAATACAACAATTTAATGTTTAATATTTTTTATCATTTAACTTTCTAGTGACCGCACGTCACTGTCAGTTACATGTAAGCCTGCAGGTCAGGAACACATTTTGAGTAGGTGAGATGTTTGCTTTAAGAGGAAACACAGAAAGTTTAAATGACTGTTTGTGGTGCAGATGTTCCTTCTGAAGAATGGGTTTTTATATTTAGACACGCTCAGACTGTCTCTGCAGAAACACGAGCGAGGAAACTCCTGCTGAGAACTAACCTGAAATCAAAGAAACCCCAAACAAATAAAGCTGCTCTAAAAACGAGGAGGAGGAGGAGGAGGGGGGGCATCCTTTTAAATATCGAAATCTGGTTTCTGTTTTGGTTTTTCCTGTAAGAAACTCTGCCCAGCTTAGAGCGTCTGATCTGAGAGCACCGTTAACGTGACTAAGATGTTCCAGTTTATGTTGAAGATGTTGATTCTGTAAATTCATTAGCTTGATTTCCTCTCTGCACAGCGTTCTCCTCAGATTTGCTCCTTTAATCTCATTCGGAGCAACGAGGAAGGGCAGGGAAACAAACGATGTGCCGTACGTGGTGATAAATTCTCTAAAAGGTGATTTTTATTTTTAGGCCGGCTCAGACAGGCTCCTCTGTCTGTGTTGTGGCTGCTGCTGCAGGTGACCTTGTTTTACTCGCAGCTTTTAGTCTCGTTATGTTGCTGCATATCCCAGAAATTATTCAGTCTGTCTCTAAGAGCTTTGCACTCTTGAAGGAATGTTTTACTTTGAGCCTGAATTTCTGAGGAATAAAACGACTCCTGGAGGTGAGGCTCCACTGATGACTGGCTCTCACAGGGGGAGGAGGGGGGAGCCACAGTGGGCTGCACCTCCTTTGTTCTCACTCCAGTGTGTCTGACCTGCTTCAATAGCTGCTGTCAAGCTGCTTCTCACTGACAATGCCACTTTGTTGTGCTGCTGATTGGCAGCTCAGGATCTATCAGGTTACAGAGCACCTGGGAGCAGAGCCGGCACTCACCATTTATTTCTTCCACTTCTAGATGGAGCATCTGCAGGGGGCTTTCAGGGGGGGTTTAAAGGAATAGAACGTTTTTTTTTATTTGAGCAATTAGTATCTTACCTGCAGCAGACAGAGCTGTCACTTTGAAGAATCTGTAGCTGTGTTTCCTTTGACCATGAAAATGTGCAAATTAGAATTTCGAAAATAAACTTGCTCAATGGAAACACGTCAATTCTGAAAAAAGTTACGTTTTTCGACAAAATGTTTTTGCGCTAGGATGAGGTGGTTTTTCGGCCGTATCAAAATTGGTGTTTTTCGCAAAACTGCAATGGAAACACTTTTTTCGCATCACGGGAGTCACGTGAACAACAACCGTCTGTTTCTATTGGTGAAAAAGACGATGATGAAGATAACAGGAAGTAGAAATAGTAATAATATCACAGAAGTAGTAAAAGAAAGTAGTAAGCTCACTGACTACAATTTCCCAAAAACACAGCATACGTAGCCGCTCCCAAGTAGGGACTTGTCTCTGGAAAGCCTCGATAAAAGACGCCGACGTCTCCTCTGATGATGAGCGCTAGTGTCGTGGTAGCAACATGCTATGTGTTTACATCCATTGCCGCCATGTTTGTAATGACTTATCATGAGAACAAACATATTCATGCGTGACTTGAATAACATTTCTTACTTAATGGAAACACTGCAATTGCGAAACTGTGTTTTCGACATTAACAGAATATCAACAAAGTTTTGCGCACATTTGTAATGGAAACACAGCTAGTGAGAAAGAAGTCAGTCTTATGCTACATTCACACAGAACGTGTTTTGAGCAGCAAAAATGTGCCCAACGCCTCCAGTTGGGTGCGCTACGTTCAGACCAGGACAGAGACTACAGGTGCTGGTCATAAAATTAGAATATCATGAAAAAGTAGATTTATTTCAGTAATTCCATTTAAAAAGTGAAACTTGTATATTATATTCATACATTACATACAAACTCATATATTTCAAATGTTTATTTCATTTAATTTTGATGATTACAAACGACAACAAATGAAAATCTCAAATTCAGCATATCAGAAAATTAGAATCTTGTGAAAAGGTTCAAAATGGATGGCACCTGGTACCACACTCTAATCAGCTAATTAACTCAAACCACCTGCAAAGGCCTTTAAATGGTCTTTCTGTCTAGTTCTATAGGCTACACAATCATGGGGAAGACTGCTGACTTGACAGTTGTCCAAAAGACGACCATCGACACCTTGCACAAGGAGGGCAAGACACAAAAGGTCATCGCTAAAGAGGCTGGCTGTTCACAGAGCTCTGTGTCCAAGCACATTAATAGAGAGGCGAAGGGAAGGAAAAGATGTGGTCGAAAAAAATGTACAAGCAAGAGAGATAACCGCACCCTGGAGAGGATTGTGAAACAAAACCCATTCAAAAATGTGGGGGAGATTCACAAAGAGTGGACTGCAGCTGGAGTGAGTGCTTCAAGAACCACCACACACAGACGTATGAAAGACATGGGTTTCTGCTGTCGCATTCCTTGTGTCAAGCCACTCTTGAACCTCAGACAGCGTCAGAAGCGTCTTGCCTGGGCTACAGAGAAACAGGACTGGACTGCTGGTGAGTGGTCCAAAGTCATGTTCTCTGATGAAAGTAAATTTTGCATTTCCTTTGGAAATCAAGGTCCCAGAGTCTGGAGGAAAAGAAGAGAGGCACTTCATCCACGTTGCTTGAAGTCCAGTGTAAAGTTTCCACAGTCAGTGATGGTTTGGGGTGCCATGTCATCTGCTGGTGTTGGTCCATTGTGTTTTCTGAGGTCCAGGGTCAACGCAGCCACATACCAGGAAGTTTTAGAGCACTTCATGCTTCCTGCTGCTGACCAACTTTTTGGAGATGCAGATTTCATTTTCCAACAGGACTTGGCACCTGCACACAGTGCCAAAGCTACCAGTACCTGGTTGAAGGACCATGGTATCCCTGTTCTTAATTGGCCAGCAAACTCTCCTGACCTTAACCCCATAGAAAATCTATGGGGTATTGTGAAGAAGAAGATGCAGTACACCAGACCCAACAATTCAGAAGAGCTAAAAGCCACTATTAGAGCAACCTGGGCTATCATAACACCTGAGCAGTGCCACAGACTGATCGACTCCATGCCACGCCGCATTGCTGCAGTAATACAGGCCAAAGGAGCCCCAACTAAATACTGAGTGCTGTACATGCTCATACTTTTCATGTTCATCCTTTTCAGTTGGCCAACATTTCTATAAATCCTTTGTATTTATTGGTCTTCAGTAATATTCTAATTTTCTGATATGCTGAATTTGAGATTTTCATTTGTTGTCATTTGTAATCATCAAAATTAAACGAAATAAACATTTGAAATATATGAGTTTGTATGTAATGTATGAATATAATATACAAGTTTCACTTTTTAAATGGAATTACTGAAATAAATCTACTTTTTCATGAGATTCTAATTTTATGACCAGCACCTGTAGATGTGCATCTGAAGAGGGAGGAGTGTCTTGGTTTTATCCGTTCTGTCTTTAATGACGGGTGAAATAAAGATATAATAAAGAAAATGGCTTTGCTTTATTTACTGAGAGCAAGCGATATATAAATGTTATTTTGCACACGGAGCTCTTGTTTCCTGGTTTAAAATAAGTTTTGTCCAAACCACGAGGAGGACCTCGGTCCTGTTCTCCCACACAGGTGCCGGTTTGACAAGGACCGGTTCCTGYGCTGCCTCCCATTAGCTGCAAGGGACAAAAATTCACAGTGTGAGAGGAGCCGGGTTTGATTCTGGCTCATTACACGTCTGTTGTCTCTGAAACGTGAATTGCGTCGCAGCGCCTCTGTGGACGAGCCGTGATTTGTTGATCCGTGTTTATGTTGAGTTTTCTTTTTTTCTTACTTTAAATGTGACGCTTGTTGTGATGGAATTGATTCAGCACGGGTCATGTTGTTCAGTTTGAAAAGATTCTTGTTTTGAAGACCTCGTTAATCCAGAAACAAGCGTCTCTAATTTCTGAGCGAAGCAGAAGACTCCAGACRGAGTGGCTGTGTCTGCTCTCATCTGATTGGTTACAGCTTGTAAGATCGCTCCAAGTTACTGAAGGAGGAAATATAAACTTGTGATGTGAACAGTGTTTTCCTGGCAGAGGTCAGTCCCATCAGAGATTAGATGGAACCACGGTTTGATGTAAATGTGTTGCTCAAATTGGTAAAATTTTTCAGTAGAAAGATTGATTTTCCATCTTTAACATTACCCCAGGCTTTTAATTTTGTTTCTTAAAACAATATTTTTAAAATAAAGCAGCTGGCCACGACGTATGAAGCAGCTCTTTTTTCTTTGAGCCAGTCGACGCAGCAGAGGACCTGCCACATGAAGCCTCTTAGAATTGATCTTGTGGAGCGTGAGTCTATGAAGGATGAGCCTCTTGGTCCCCTGAGGAAACAAATCCATTAAGATGTTCTCATTCTGTTCATTAGGTTTCTCCTTACAGTCCGTCTCCCAACTGGACAACTCTGCAGGCTGTTGTCACTTTTTTACATTTTTCATTTTCCTGTAGCAAAATACCAAAAACACTTGAGTCACACTGAGTGGACGGTTTCCCTAAAATGGTCAAGAACGACCTGAGTAAAAGTTTTAAGACTTTTTATGACCTCCATCTTTAGGCTTCTGCTCATTGTTTCTCTTCTGTAATGAAGCCTTTTTTTTCTGCGCTCAGCCTGTGAATCCTTCATCTAATCTGCACTATAAACCAGCAGAGGACATGTTTAGCTCAGAATTACTGCCCTCTGCTAGCAAACGAGGCTAACTGACACAGATTTGACATGCAGGAGTGGAAGCATGAAAGATAATTCAAGATGTTGTTCCTGGAAAACAAACGATGCCGTGAGAAGAAGAGGCTTCTGGCACGGTGATGCTAAGGATCCAGTATAATTTTAGCATCAATTAGTTGTGATAGTTTAGATTTTAGATGCAGAAAATGCCTTGAATTGATTTTAAAACAAAAGCAAACTGAGCCTAAAGAGAAAATGTTTTAAAGAAAAGCATTTCTTGGTTCATAGACATGTTTTAATGAATAAAAATTGGATATTGATTGATTGAAGGCTGTGAATAATTATATATTTTTAATGAAATAAAAATATAAAGTCTGTAATTAAATCTAACATTAACCACGTTTTGATATATAAACTGCTGAATTAGCACAAATGAGTTACATACAGAAAAACGTAGTGTGAATGAGCGTTCACACAATAATGTAACGGTGAAAAAAAAATCACTCAAACAGATTTTCACTGTGCTGTGAGCTCATCATCTCGAGTGTTTTTAAAGATCTGAGTCGAAACAGGAGAAGGGGTGTGGGGGGACCAGAAGCAGCTGCAGGTGACGCTGCRTGTTTCCTGAAGCCCGCTTCCAGCCTCACGCATCAGTCACAGAGCTCAGCTTTCATTTACTCCAGACAGCTCCTGTACATCGATAACCGCTGGCCCTGAAACAACTTCAGCCATCGATCGGAACACGTGAGCGGCCCGAAACATGTGAACTCTAAATCTGAACAAATGTTCGTTTCGTTAAAACAAACGAAAAGGAAGCAAAATGTGCAGCAGGACTTTAGAGGTCACAACTTAATGGACATTTTATGAGCAAGACAAAGGAAATGCTTGATTTATACCCATATTTGTTGCTGCCTGATTACCTGCCACCATGGACAGCAGCTGATGATGTAATCGACTGTCAGAGCTGCACAATATATCACAAATTTATTGTTCTCACAATACAAGCTGATGCAATATCAATATCACAAAGAACTGTTTGGACTGCAGTAAACCACAACATTCATGTTCTGCTAATGTTTGGCAGAGTTGTAAAGTAAGTACAAATACTTTGTTACTGTACTTACCGGTAAGTAGAATTTTTGCGTATCTGCACTTTACTTGAGTAATTATTTTCAGCCTACTTTTTACTTCTACTTCTAACATTTTTTTGAAAAGACAAGAAGTAGAAAGTCGTTACTTTTATTTTTTCTTGTTTTCATTCCAGCTTGTAAAAAATAAAAACTATCCATATAAACTGTGCCTGCTATAGAGTGAATTTAACTGTGGTTGAATGAGAAGTATAAATATATAAAACTCTGATAGTGTATTAGTTTGTACACAAACAAATCATGTCACACTCCAGCAGGACAGAATCATTCAAATAAAAGGACTGTACTTAAGAAGTATTTGTATTTCATGAATTATATTMTTACATTTGGCCGCAGCCCTCAGATAGATTTTCATTTTGGGGAAAAGCTTTGTGCAGCCTTGATATATGTATATAAACTGAAACAGCTGGACTAGTGCATCCTAAATTTAACATCCATTCATTCTTTTAATACAACAGTCATTTCTGCAGTTTTTGGGGAGGTCACCTCCTAATAAATGTCCTTACAGAAAATCTAACTGCTCTTTTTAAATCTATACTTTTACTTTTAATACTTAAGTACAACAAATTTAGATACTTTAAGACTTTTACTCAAGTAATATTCCTAAAGGAGACTTTAACTTTTACCAAAGTAAGTTTTTGGTAAGATACTTGTGCTTTTACTCAAGTATCACTTTGTTTTGGATTTATATCTAATAGTTTTGGTTTAATTKTCTATCAACCAGAAGAGTTTTGCCTTTTTCACCATTAGCACATTCATGCTAAGCTAACTACAGTATATCTCACACTGCTAACACAATCAGCCTAGTTCATCCAAATATGGAAAAATGTCTTTTTAAGGATTACGTCTTTCCTGATGAATGGAAACCCACTGACAAACATGTCAGACGGGAAAGAGATTCAGGGAGGAAAAAACATTCATAAACCACAAAAACACTTGGATCCATTGAACTGATTTCTTTAACCAGACTGAGAACACATTCAGAAATATAAACGCTGGGTTTTCTGTCTATTTCTGTGTCCACAGATGGGATGTTTGGGAGGTGTCACTCTGTTCCAGTGAAGGATTTTTACACCTATGATGTCTCTCCATCTGTTGTGCAACGATTCAGGATTCTGCTGGAGAAGCTGTCCAGCAGAGGTACAGACACAAACCCTTTCATCCCAACGAAACACAAAACTATGGAGGACCGAAACTGACATAAACATAAAAGCAGAAATATATGAATGGACCAATAAATAAATAAATAAATAAATGCACTTAAAATGCACCAATTAAAATAAAAGGAGAAATTTACCTCATGTTTTATTTTTTAATTGAACTTCATATTTATTTTCCAGCTTAGTTCTAATAAGTTATGTATTTTGGTACATAATTTACATTTTACAGTTTTTATAAACATGTTTTTCCTTTTACTTGTACATGCATTTGTCTCCATTAAATGTTTATATTTAGTTTTTTACAATGAATTGGTTTGGACATCTTCCAGAGGAGGGACAGTGGGTATATTTGTTTGGACACAGCCTCAATTAAGTTTAAAGTTAAGTGGTAAATGATATAATTTATTGGAACTAAGCTTGAAAAATAAATATGAAGGTCAATTCAATTTTAAAACATGAGGTAAAGTTCTCCTTTTTTAAATTTAATTGGTGCATTTTAAGTGTATTCTTATTTATTGTCCATTTATATATTTCTGCTTTTCTTTCTAATTATGTCAGTTTCAGTCTTCCATACAAGTGAGGAAGAAGTGAGGGTAATTTAATGTTTTTCATTAATTTTTGCTTTAGATTATTAATAAAAATGTTCTGATTTACGGTACTTGGTTGTCTGTTATTTTAAGGTGAAAAATAAAATATAGGCTAAAGTTATTTGAGCTTCTGACTTGAAAACCAAACATTTTTAAATATCCTGTTTTTTGTTGTTCTGTGCTTCTGAAATCATAAAAATGTTATATTTTCTAAATCTAATCGAAATTTTACTGCTTGTTMTCACACACAACAAATGCATCACTGCAAAGTGCTGTTTCTCCAAAAATAAAAACAAACAACAAAAGAGCAGACAATTTCCAGTTATTTAAATTTTATCTCAATTAGTAGAACAGAAAGTTTAAACATTTATTTTCTTTTATCTAACAAAATAAGGTAAATTTAAGATTTAGCAGCTAAACTTTGACCTAACAAATAATTTAATTTAAATTTTCAATAATAAAACATCCTGATCCTTTAACCTAAAACCATGAAACAGTTTTACACAGTGATCCAGCTCAGCCTTAATAGGACTATAAAATATGTGATAATTTAAAAAAACAGAACAAAACTTTGACAAGATAAAGAGTTTAGATCTATTTTTCTCCACTTGTGTTGTGGACTGAATAAGATGTTTTCTTTGAATCGGTAAAAGCCAAGGCCATCAGCTGTGAGGAGCTGCTGTTGATGATGTGAACCAGCAGGGGGAGCCAGAGATRGTCTCTGTCCCTCTGGGCAGCTGCTGCTGTTTCAGCCACTTTCATCATCCACTTCTGCTTTGAACAAAAGAGCCCTCCTGAACGAGAACCAGCCGAGCCTTTCCTTTCATCTCAGAGATTTCTCAGTAAAAAGTCAATAAAGTTCAGCTTCTGGTTTGGAAGAGGTTTTTTTTTTTTTTGTTTGTTTCTTTGCTCGACTTTTTGTCTTTGACTTTGAGTCCTTTTATCACATCGTTTCTTTTATGAAGGAAAAACAAACAGAACTTCTTCTTTCACCTGTTCTGTTTGCAGGTGTCTCCACAGTGAGTCCTCCTCCATCTCACTCTGTCCTCTGTGTCCCCAGTGTCCTCTGTCCTCACTCCATCTACCTTCATGTCCTCTTAACTGCATCCATATGTCTCCTCTTTGTCTTTTTCCTGGAGCAGCGTTCTACCAGTATACCCACTGTCCCTCCTCTGGACATGTCCAATATACCCACTGTCCCTCCTCTGGACATGTCCAATATACCCACTGTCCCTCCTCTGGACATGTCCAATATATCCACTGTCCATCCTGTGGACATGTCCAAACCAGTATACCCACTGTCTGTCCTCTGGACATGTCCAATATATCCACTGTCCCTCCTATGGACATGCCCAAACCACTATACCCACTATCTCTCCTATGGACACGTCCAAAATATCCACTGTCCCTCCTCTGCACGCGTCCAAACCGTCTCAGTCTGACTCCTCTAACTTTGTCTCTCAGAGGTTTAGCCTGTGTTCTGCTTGTTGATCCGGGTACCAGGATACCTGAGTACCTGGGTACCTGGATACCTGGGTACTAGGGCCCTGACAGATCTAGTCTGTTGTCGTTTGGATGAAAGTTTGTTTTTGAATAAATGTGTTTGCTGGTTCTTCTTCTCTAGCTCTTAGTTTTATAAAGAACATTTGTTTTCTCACTCCTAGATGTGCGTAATAGAATTATTTTGGATCTCATCTGGGATTCAAACCAAAGACCTCTCAGGACGCTGACTCTCTTCCTCTGCTTAGAGATTCTTTGTGTAAATGAAAGAACTTAAAATTGAGCTTTACTCCTTTTTTTTTTAATCCAAATCAAAGCAGTGTTTGGAATGGCTGCAGTAAGCAGCCTCTGTCTTGGTCACCTTCAGACTCTCCAACCCTGTCTGGGTCCTGAAGTTGCACGTTGAAGCATCAAACATCTCAATTTGCAGTTAGCTTCTCGCTCACATTTAGCCTGGTTAGTGAAAGGCGTAAAGTCACTTTGAATATCATGGCAGGGCTGCCAGCGTTTATTAACCTGTGGTGTCAGATGCCGTCTGTTCGCCCGATGCCAGCTCCCGTTTTCACAGCCGCCTTCGCTGCCATTAAAAGCTTGGTTTTATGACTCTTTGATGGGGAAAGCTTTGCCCGACACGCTGCACAGCTGTTAGAGATGTTTGAGCCTGATTCCTGGCAGTAGGGGATTGTAATTCATGTTTCAGAGGGCTGAAGAAACCGTCCGGGGTCGGAAATGTTCCGAGACGAGCTGAGCTGCTGGGATTGAATTCTCCCCTGATCAGAGATGGAGAGAACACTCAGTGTTGGTGGAAAAYGTTCGTAGAGATTAAGTTTTAGTTTGGAGTTTTCTTCAAACGCCTGCCGGTGATTCTGGCTGCTCTCAGAGACAAACGTTTACAGGAAATTTAAGAGTTTCTGACCAAATCAAAGAGTTTGGTCTGAGCAAGGACTTTCACAGAATTAATGACTTTGAGTTAAGTTGGTTAAACAGAACTTCTTTCACCTGTTCTGTCTGCAGGTGTCTCCACAGTGAGTCGTCCTCCTCCACCCCACTCTGTCCTTTGTGTCCCCATTGTCTTCTGTCCTCACTTCATCTGCCTCAATGTCCTTTCTGACTGCATTTATATGTCTCCTCTTTGTCTTTTTCCTGGCAGCAGCATTTCTGACATCCTTTTACCAATATACCCACTGTCCCTCCTATGGACATGTCCAAACCAGTA
>NW_013952717.1:5310-12418 GCF_001266775.1 Austrofundulus limnaeus | reverse complement strand
CAATACGGTCCCGCCGCCCTTCTGCAGCCCAAAGGTAAAAACTGTTGTTCTCTTGAGGCCCTCAAGGTGGCGCTCACGGCCCATGGGTTAAGAATCTCTGTGTTATTGCACAGTGCAGGATTTCTTTATCGTGCAGCCCTAGTTGATATCAGATCAACCTTAAGACTCAACATGATTAATGATGCTGCAGCTTTTTGACCTAAACTAGCACAGCCGTGGCTCCAGCTCAGTCGGTTTGGTGTGGTAGTACCTGAGAGTGATGACCAACATCATCCTGTGAGCACTAACAGACTGTATGAGAACTGAGCTTTAAAATGATACATTTGGTTTTGTCACAAATCTAAAGAGCTGGTTAATGTTGGGATGGTATAAATACAGATTGTATTACACATGTACTCACTTTGAAAATCTAGTGCAGCGTGTTCAGTTCAGGTTGTTCAGAAAAACAAAACAACAACAACAACAAAAAAAAGCATCTAAATGTTTATAACGTCCTCTTTGCCCTGGAACGTAACWGTGCCTGTGCCCATGCAGCCTTCCAGCTGTCAGCCAGCCAAGGAGTTAAATAAAACTGAGAATTGCATCAAGAAAAAAGTGTTCAGTTCGCAGCTATTTAAATTTACAAGCAGCTCTGTTCAGACTAAAAAGCACATGGAAGGCAAAGGTCGCAGGATGACTCACAGCAGCCGCGGTTACTGCTCTGACAACAACCCGTCTACCTGTAGGCCTGAGTGGGTGGCACTTTTCTCAGAGGGGAGCATCACAACTAACATGCTTCAAATATTCCTCCGTAAGAGACGAGCGGCGCCAAATCCTCCGTTTTCTCAGCCCAGCTGCACCCCTCTCAGCGTGTCRGATGGCAGAGGGCAAACTGGTGGGATCAAAGCAGAGAAGGATGAGAGAGAAGTGGCCTCGCTGAGCAGGAACCTGATGAACTGGACTTTATTTCTATGATTTATGTCTTCATATCAAGACATTGCTCTGTAAACCTTTATTAACATAACAGTTTTATGATAGACCCCATATTTGAAGAGGGGGCTCCATCTGCAAAGTGGGTGTCTGGACATAAAAAGGCCTAAAACTCAACTATTCAACATAGGAGCTTCAGATTTGTTTTGGATGTTTAGCTCTGATGGACTATCCATCGGGCCCACCAATGAGCCCCCCCCACCTCCTGGACCCCCACCTAAAACAATAAATCTATTCTGGTGAGTCCTGGTGCATTGGTGCTTTGCGTACATGCGGGGCCATGTATGCTACTGCTATGCGGCATCTAGTTTTGTTTGTTTTCCTCAGTGAAATTTAGTTTCCAACAATTTTCTCAAAAGGTTTAAAAATGCCCGGACGGCTGTGAAGAAATGTGCAGTCTAGCCTTTTTATTTTCATTAAAAAGAGTACGTGGGAGATTATTTGATATTTCTATGAAAGTTTAGTCACATATCAATAGTTCACCTGTTTTGCTTTACATCAAACACAAACTTGACGTTGCTAATGAGGTGACCTTTAAAGTAACAATATCATCTTAAACGCTAAAATGATCCAAGTGTTTTCTATCAACTTGAACATTTTGAAAACATTTTTTTGGACATGCTCTCAGTGTGGAGTTTTTCCAGTTCAAGAAGCTGATCTGCATTCTGATTTGAAGCCCTCTCTCTGTGAAATAAGCCTCTGCTTTAAAGTGGAAGAATGGCCGTGTGATGTATACTTCCAGCTGTAACTGCTCAGAGTTTGACTGCGGTGCAGAATGGACACCATTATACAGGAGAAGAATGAAACGAGTGGCTGAAAGTAAAACATCATCAATCCAAAAACCCGAGCAGAGCAAACCGTTGGTCGACTCCTTTCAGGCCACGTTTTGTTTTATAGAACCTAAAATCTGTGCAGGCTTGGTTTTATCGTTTAAAGGAGTGTCTGGTTTTGTCCTTGATGTTTTCCTGCAGCAGATAGTTTCAGTGACTGGAGGGCATTGGTTTTAAATCTTTGCTGTTTGGATTTTTTGCTGATAAAATGTCTTCTWAACTGAACCGACTGAGCTGTAGTGAGGCTAAAGTGTGTGTGTGTGTGCACAGGCAGGTAGGGTTTTGATGGCTTGGCATTGTGCGATACACACACCTTCACCCACACACTCTGCCCGCTCCCCCGCCGTCCAGCGCCGTTGTTCTGTCGGCCCCTCGCAGTGCTGCTCAGCTGCTGGATTGAGTCCCTGGGTGGGCCGCTCTGTTCTGCTGTCCTAATGCACCTTTTGTCTTTGCTGCTCCTCTGTCCCGGGCGTGAAAGGAGCGAGCCACACACAGGGGGAGGATGATGGATGATGGATCGGGAGGCAGGGGAAGATGCAGATGCAGAATAGAGGGACGGAAAGCTGGGGGTCTCTTTTGTTGCGAGCGCAGTAAAAGCCCAGCAGGGGGAGCCGCCTCGACAATTTGTCAGAGGCGCCACGCTTATTTTTCAAGGCTGCCCAGCTCCTCGCCGCTGTGGCAACAGCAGTCACCTTCAGCCCAGAGTTTAAGCTCAAAGACGGGCTGACAATCCTGATTTACTCAGACTACCTGTGGATTTTATCTTCCTATCCAAGTTTCCACAAGTTCTAAGTTCCTTAGAGTCTCCTTGGTTTGCATGAATTTATCATCTTACATGATGTCCCTTCTCAACTTTACTTTCTTTGGTTATAAATGTGAGGATGAAGACTGAGCTGCAGCTGCCCCGTCCAGAGGAAAGAAAATATGAAATGTTTACATTTTTAGAGGTGTTTCTGTAAAAAAATGTCTTATGTTTGGTTCTATGGCATATTATCTGAGAAAATTGGCATTGTGAATGGATTTGGTGCTGAAGGTGATGTTCTCAAAGTTTTCTTTTCAAGGTATTCACATATGACTGGATAAATGCAAATAATGCACTGTACTATAGCTTGGTCATCCATCAAACACCTGGCATGTTTTATCCTCATTACACAAGCAAACAATGCAGATCAGTGTTTCCAGAGCATTTAATAAGTGCTTTTAACAAGCATTTATTCAATCTAAATACATGTTATTAAAATAAAACAATTACAGTTCAGGTATATAACAATGTTGACTTTGAATTAAAGCACATCTCGAACCTGTGTAAGCTACATGTCTAACAGTAATGAAATGTTCCTTTAGAGAGATTTTTGCCTCTACTAAAGGAAAAGTCTATAAAGTTGAGTTAAAACATCGGCTCGTCCCATTTCTGAGGACATTCTGTGAAGTTTAGCTGCACTGAGTGCACTTGAAGGGAAAGTGTCCGCTGAAATCCAAACCTCCATCCATTTGCCAAGCAGCCAAACTGTAGGCAGCTTGACCTTCCACCTCACRCAGAATTGACAGATTAGCATATTACATCAACAAGAGTGTCTCTGAACAAAGTAACCGGCGACCTGTGCACCCGCAGCTGCCGACAAGGCGGCGAAACTTCCCTTTTTAACCGTTTCCTCGTGGGGCAGGAGCCAGAGAGCGGCGGCGGTTCAGACAGCCTGCAGCAAAACCTTTTCACTCTGGAAACGTATGAATCATAAAAGCGAGCCTACACGCTGTGCCAGGACACGAAACCAACCTGCAGCATGACTCACACCTTTACATTTCATTTGGAACAATTCAATACTGATTAGATAATGCTGACGGTGAGCACTTCCAGCAAAACGGCCCTGGAAGCGTTTTTTTTTTTTAGCTGCAACCGTGGACGGGTGGTGTTTGAGGGCATCGAGACGGGCGGGCGGGAGGGAGCGGTGTGGGTGGTTTTGTGGAGTTTTTTTGTGGAATAATGACGGCTGTTGTGTAACCATCAGAGTGTAGACGAGAGGTTTTCCTTTTTTGCTCCCTTTTTTATTTATTTTTTTAAACTGTAGCGTTGAGGTGATGTAATGTCTGTCTGAGCTGTGGGGTCGTATCAAAGAGCCGCCACAAGGAGGAGAGAGCGGACCTGAGCTGGATGGATGTGAACGTAATGAAGGCTGAGCTGGAAGCACTGCAGAATGTCTACATCAGTCATTTAGTCACACTATTTAATCTTTTGCAACTCTCTCGCCTGAAAATACAGTTTTCTATTCATTTTTTTCAGTAGATCTCTAATTTTTCGTTCGATCAGTAAAGATTTATTCAGATACTGTTTTATAATGTAGAAGTTAGTGTGCCCTCGCAAATAAAACAAAAATCACTAAAATGGGATTAAAATAAATGCATATGTTTGATAGATTCAAGACTTGGCRCCTTTTTTCTCCAGAGATTCGTATTAGCTTAGTTTATTAAAGATCTCCTTTAGTCATTACCTCAGCAATCTATTCTTCCCCACATGAAAACATAACATCACAATGACATAAGAAAATGAATACAGTCAGTTATACAAATATTAGTACATGAAAAAATACAACCTCAACAAATATCTAATGTACACTGAATATTTTAAGATTTTCTTCTGAAGAATTGCCATTTTCAGCTGTTTTTTAAAGTGCCTGTGACATGCATACTCCAAATACAAAAAGTCAAATTAAAACATATTTTTACTTAAGAAAATTTCCCTAATACACATCATTTTACCCATTTTGTCACAAAACTGGCCCATTTTCTTTTGAATTTGTCTCAGCCAAAGTAAAACAGGAAGTGACATAAAAGGGGAACTTGTTAATAAAATAAAATATTTGGTCTTTGTTTATTAAAACAATATCATTTAAGCTTTAACTCTTCTTCATCTCTCTCGGATAGAAACTCCAAATAATGTAAACAAACATCAGATTCTTCTCTACAGTCTGTTAGCCTTGTAGCATCGCTTTGTTTACATGCAGATGTTCCCCTTTGACATCACTTCCTGTTAATGCACATGTGAATATCTCAGCAACTGTTCATCTCAGCAGCTTGAAATTTGTTTTGCAATTTGTTATCAATGTTATCTTTCCAAAAAGACATTCATGTTTATCGCAAAAATTTGATGTCACAGGAACTTTAAAATAATTCTTAAATTTGTGGAATATGTTAAGGCAGTTTATTCCAAATGGAAACAGAATTTTTAAAGTATTAATCTTAGGTAAAGGTAATGTATAATTCATTTAAAGTAGATTGTCTAGTTCTATACTTCTATACTATATATATCTTTTTTTAAGAGAGTTGACTTATCATAAATGCAGACTGATTCTTTGGTTAGAGATATTTTCCTAAACTAAGCCAATGTACTGCCTTTCATGTCTTAATTAAAGATAATTACAGCCTAATCTTGAGTTAAAGGGTATATATCCTGCAAAATCCACTTTTTTTAGCTAGTAAATACATTTTTTGTGAGTCACTGCAGAACAGTTGAATCTAGTCTCTCCTTGTGCTGCGTGGATATCTTTATATTGTTTTGGGTCAGATTTTTCAACCCGTTCAGTTTTTTTTTTTTTGTATTTAAGAAGTTTTCTGAACTATTGCATCACAGTTTTTCTTGGTGGTCTTCATTCTCCTCTGGCTCTGGATCAGAGTCTGGCTCCAACATGTAAGGCTTTATGGACAAGTCTTTATTTACAAATGAATTAAAAGATGTCAAAAAGAAAAGTGTCTGCGCAGCTATATAGTCCTAAACCTCTCTATCAAACTAGAATGAACCACTCCAGAAGCTGTTAGGGGGGCGGGGTGTGAAGYGCGTTGTTTGGCTTGAAAGAGATGACCTTAAAATGAGTTGATCTGAGACACACCCCAGAAAAGGGGTGGGGCTTGTGGAGTKGCAATAAAGAGGAATGCAGACCAAAGCAGTGCAGATCTACTTTATGAATGATTTAAAAGTGAAAGATGATTTAAAAGCATTATGTGTCTCCTTTTTACGGCTCAAATTATGTGTTGAGGATGATTCTCAGCTACTACCAAATCAAATTTACCCACTGATAAATGACAAATTTATATAAAACTAGAAAGAGCATCAACCACAAGTTTGTCTTCAGTYATGAAGGGCCCATTATTTTAAGAATAATTTTTTTAGCACAAACTAGCAAAAAAATGAGTCAATTCAATAATTCCAGCTAAGTCTTAGTGGCCATTTACCTCAGGTTACAAAGCACAAGAAGGGTCTTATCTTGGAAACCCATTCAACAGTCCGTCAACACAGTCTGCCACTGATTTAACAATAAACCAACCTGAGACAGTCTTTAAGGAAAGGTGGTGTAAAAAAAACCTGCTGTGAGTTTCTTTGGCTCGGTGAGGTTATTTACAAGGTTCAGAGTCGTCGTGGAGCCTTTGTGAGGCCGAGGCCGACAGATGGACATGTGATAAACTCAACATGAGTTATTTTCCCTCTTCATTACACTCGCAGACTTTGCCTGCTCGCTGATGAATCACTTCATGGATGTGGCAAATATGTCAGCCTGATGGCTGGGAGGAGGGGAAAAATGGTCATGAAAAAACGAGGCGTTGTGTTTCAGGAGACGGAGCAGCTGAAATGGGCTGTCTTAGTTGTTTTTGATGTCCGGTGTATAAATATGAATAACTGCAAAACAAACAGTCTGCTGCATGAAGGTTTATATGTTTATTTATATATAAGAGCAGAATGGTAGAATTAATAACCAGATCACCAGAAGAGCAGCCTATTTTCTTCTTTTCTTGAAGCAATTAGCTTCATTAGGTTTCTCCCCTGCGGATCATTAATTTGATTCAGACTAATTGGTTTGTTATTGTACCTTAAATGTTGGCATAGTGTAGCATTACTGCTGCATAAAAATCTGCTGTATATGAGCTGCAACTGGTTGTTTTTCTTTGATATGCTGGCCTCGGGGCTCCAGAAACCCAATTAAATCCCCTCAAACTGTTAATGAATGAAAAAGCGCCTGGCTGTGTGTTGCACAAACTTCCCAAAATGATGTGAAAAGCAAACAGAGAAAACAAACATACTTTTCTTTGATCACATGGATCAGTGGTGATTTTATTGTGAGATCGTTTTTCTTCACATAAATCTTTCTGCAGTTGTTGCTGTTTAAACCATTTATATWTCAAACGTACAGCTTCTTCAGGACATTCTGGCTATGACTCTTGGTAATTCAGCAATTTATAGTTTTTCAGATATTTACCTTTTTTCTGCCATGTTTTTCTCATTGAAAATGAATGGAGCTGTTTTTTTTATCATACTGTACTTG
>NW_013952717.1:2594-4929 GCF_001266775.1 Austrofundulus limnaeus | reverse complement strand
GAGGACAACAGAGCTGCTTCATGGAAGAACAACCTCAGCTTAGCCTGTTAGCCTTTGCGTTAGCTCCCACTCTATATTGCCTATATGTATTAGCTTGGTGCTAGCGCGACAAACAAGCTAAATTGTTGTCCTCCATATTGTCCAAGATTAACCTTCAGGGTGGATATAGCTCGCTAGCAGCCTCGCACCGAGGACCTATCCACGTCATCATTTACCCAGAATGCTTTGTGTGGAAATAAAATGGCTCCGTTTGTGTTAAAATATATTTATAAAAATTACTAAACTGAACAGCCTACAGTATTTTTACAGTCTTTATTTTACAGTTAAAATAAATGTTTACAACTAATCATGGATCCCTTTAGGACATTATGCTGATTTTGTGTTCTATTTTTTGCATTTGTGGAAATCCAGGATGGCCACCAATATGCCAGAATAAACATGCATGTGACAAAGTTTTAAGTGGACATCTTCAACTTGTGTTCACTTTACATGTTGATTATAATAAAAATGCAAAAAAAAAAGTTAATGGTGTTTACAGGGAAGAGGTTCCTGTGATTCAGTAGTCGAATATTAACATTTTTATGTTTACTTRAGCTGTTATGCATCAAACATGATCTCATCTTGGGAATCTTTTTCACAGTTTCCCATAAAAAGTGGTGAATGGTTTTAATTTGAGCCAGAACTGGCTCAAGTTTCTTAAATTAGGTAAAAATCATCTGCCAATAGAATAAGACCAACTGCACTTTGTAAGATTATTTATTTTTGTTACCCTGAAAATTTGCCTTATTTCAAGAATCTTACCCTCTCTTTTATTATACTTAAAAGAAAATCAAAATAATTTTTGTCTTGATATAAGATAATAGACTTGGTCAAACAGACTACATGAGCTCAGGAACACTTCCACCTGTCACCACAGAGCACTCCATTAATGCTGATTAAAGCTCTATCAAACAAAGCCCATATGAACACCAAGCAGAAACAAGTTGTCTTTGAGCTGAAGTTTATTTGAGGAGAAACTGTTCTGTGTTTAACTAAATATGCCACGARGAGCAGGAGGACCATCTGGTCTCTAATCTTTTTAAAGATGACACTTTTCTCCAGACCAAACCTTCCTGTTGCTATATTCTTGGCATACATTTTTTCAATAATGCTTCTCTGCAGCCCTCTCACAGCACGCGCTCAGTGCCAAAGTGCTTTTCATTTCCTCACTGACATCTCATTTGTTTACATTTTGTCTAAATTCCTCGCAGGCTAGTTCCTGCCCACACTTTTCATTAGGAAATGCATCTCATTAAAGAAGCTAAATTACTGTTCAGCCTTTAATTATAGTCTTATTTGCCTCTGCTACATTTTCTAGCTTGTGCCTGAACTCACACATCTCTGACTGATTGCATGAAACTTAGAGAGGTGGAACATGAAGAGCTGCAGTGAGATATTGTTTGGTAATTTATGTGAGTCACCAGCTGCCAGGAAAGGCATGAAGGCTGAATCTGACTGGTTTTCTCTTCTTATTTGGACCTTTTACCTCCTGTCTCACTTTGGCTCTTAGCTGCTGGTTTAGCAACTTTCACATGTCCTTAATCAATGAACTTCAGCTGCATTTTTGTGAACATTCAGATTTTTTTCATTTAATCTTCTGAAAACATATCATCAATTTTTTTTTCACTGCAAAAATTGTCCCTCTAAMCTTTAATTTCATATCAGCTAAAGTGTTTTGATCTTGTTTTGAAAATTATATACTAAGCAAGAGCTGAATTTAATATTTACCTTGTTAACCTTAAAAAAAGAAAAAAAATCAAGGTTAACATTGTCTTATTCCATTCTTATTCTAAGAATTGGTCAGATGGACAGTTTTTGCAGTGTAGATTTGGTCAGATGGACAGTTTTTACAGTGTAGATTTGGTCGGATGGACAGTTTTTACAGTGTAAGATTGGTCAGATGGACAGTTTTTGCAGTGTAGATTTGGTCAGATGGACAGTTTTTACAGTGTAGATTTGGTCGGATGGACAGTTTTTACAGTGTAAGATTGGTCAGCTGGACAGTTTTTACAGTGTAAGATTGGTCAGATGGACAGTTTTTACAGTGTAAGATTGGTCAGATGGACAGTTTTTACAGTGTAAGATTGGTCAGATGGACAGTTTTTACAGTGTAAGATTGTTCAGATGGACAGTTTTTACAGTGTAAGTTTGTTCAGATGGACAGTTTTTACAGTGTAAGTTTGGTCAGATGGACAGTTTTTACAGTGTAAGTTTGGTCAGATGGACAGTTTTTACAGTGTAAGTTTGGTCAGATGGACAGTTTTTACAGTGTAAGTTTGGTCAGATGGACAGTTTT
>NW_013952717.1:659-1754 GCF_001266775.1 Austrofundulus limnaeus | reverse complement strand
TGTGTGTGTGTGTGTGTGTGTGTGTGTGTGTGTGTGTGTGTGTGTGTGTGTGAGTGAGACTACATGTATGGAGCCGCAGCTTGACTCGCTGTAATGAGGCGAGGGTGTTAATGAAGTGGGGAATATAAAAAAGCAGAGATGTTCACCATTAGCCAAGCTGTCAGTCCAGAGAGAGACAACTTTCCTGAGGTTTCCTCACTTTAATTCACACACAGTTCATATTTACCTGCACTGGGAAACTGGGCCTGTCACAATAACTCACACAAGCAGCTCAGTCATTTTTTTTTACTTATCCCCGCTTGACAATTGCAGCCCCACCATCTCAAACACTGAATTTTCTCTGTTGCTCCCTCAATTACAGAGTTTGTGTGACGATTACACAACCGCTCCTGTCTAAGTGCTATTGTTGGCGTTCTCGTTTTCCCACCCGCCGCTCCTGCCAGCTCCGGGGGGGTCACGGATGAGCCTCGGCCGTCATTAATGCAAACATTTGACAGAACGTGCTCCAAATGAAATGCGGCGTCCTCTCAGCTAAAGTGCAACGGTGTGGGCGGGCCGTCTTTAAAGCCTCGTTTGTCATATTCAACTAGAATATCAATCCATCCCAAAGGGTGCATAACTCCCCCCGTTTACTGGGGCTTTATGGAGGTTTTCTGAAACATTAAGCTTTACACGACCATTGTAATGATGTCGTTTTATCATCATTTATGGTCGCTCAGCAGCGCTGAGGGAGCAGAGTGGCCATCCACACGTTTCACTCAAACTTCAAAGTCTGGAGCTTTGGCAGCTTTGTTGGAAATAAATTTAAATGTAATCTTTACTGAAACATTCTTGAGGAGCAGAAATGTTGTTTGAATTTGGATGAATGGTTGTAAAAGACGCTGGAAGTTTAATAGAAAAGGACTAAACATAAATGCTAATTTCTAATCTTACAGTAAAACTAAAAATTTGTCGTTTTGCTTGTGCAAATGTACAAATACTTTGTTTTACAGGTACAGGTGTTTTGTTTGTAGGGATATGCTGTTTTCGACGTTATGGACAATGTTATATCATAAATACCTCGTAATTATTAGCATAACAAAGGGGCACCACCTG
>NW_013952717.1:0-482 GCF_001266775.1 Austrofundulus limnaeus | reverse complement strand
TTTTGGTCAGATGGACAGTTTTTACAGTGTAATTTTGGTCAGATGGACAGTTTTTACAGTGTTCTGCATCAATCAGAAATCGTCTTTTTTAAAAATGAAAATCTTTTTCCCTCAGTCTTGAGTTGTCACTCTTCTCTCAGGAAATGTTTTTATTGAGCCATAATGTTGCTGCAAGAAAGAAAAGTCCATTTTAAAACAAACTAACTCTAAGAAAAATTAATTGAATGTTTTCCAAGAGTTGTGTTGTTGACTTGCAGTGTGAATTTCACCATCTAAACATCATGTTTGGGTTTCAGAGACTTGCATAAGCCTTAAAGCTCAAACTGAAATATTCAAAAAGCTGTCTGATCTGAGTGTGCAGGTAGATGTTTTTATGTATTCAACAGAAAGCAGAAAACTTACCAACAAAGAAATTACTTATCTTAGAGTTCACAAATGATAAAAAATTATTTTATTTCTAAAGCAAGTGAAGACTCGTCAGT
>NW_013952716.1:672923-673158 GCF_001266775.1 Austrofundulus limnaeus | reverse complement strand
AGTAAAGTCAGTTTGTATGCTATCATTATCAGCATGTTTTGTTTTTTGCATCCCACATATTAAGTCACAATAACAAACAAACACATAAAATAAAAACACATACTTCCCAATGGAAGCCATTCTCAGTCTCATGAGATTGTTTTTTTTTTTTAACAATCTTTCTTACTCCTTAAATTATATGCAGGTCTACTCTCAGATTCAGAGTCAGAATCAGCAGATTTATTTCAGAATCAGC
>NW_013952716.1:671668-671923 GCF_001266775.1 Austrofundulus limnaeus | reverse complement strand
GGTTTTTGCAACACACATGCACCTGCCAGACTCTGCTTTACCTGAACAAAAGCTCTTTCTCCTTCCTCTGTCCATTCTAAAGGAGCTGAGTATTTCCTGTAGCCAGCTGCTGAAATCAATTCCCTCAGTGGGGCCACTTTACTGCTGAACTCTGAAATGAAAGATTTACTGTAATTTACAAGTCCCAGAAATTTCATCATTTCTCTTACATTTCTTGGTTTTGAGTAATTGACAATAGAAGACTTCTGTTTTTCT
>NW_013952716.1:662151-666803 GCF_001266775.1 Austrofundulus limnaeus | reverse complement strand
GGTTTATTGCCAGCTGAATGACAAACGAAACCACACTGCCTTAACACCAGGAAGTCACATTTTATATACAGTTCAGCCTCTTCGATGCCCGAGTCCGCCCACTGCTGGCCTACGGCTGAATCACAGGCACTCAGACAACCATACCTCACTCTAATGGTTTAAAAACGGTTCATTTATGTGTTGTTAGAATTCGGACATGTATCTACCTAATTTAGTTAACACAATTATAACAGACATTATAAAAAGGTATAAAATAAGCAAAACCCTAATACTCTGGTGTTGTTATAATCAGTACTAAACTATAAATTTCTTCAGTTCGATAGCTGGTTGGAAATCAAATTGGGGCGACTGTGGTTAGAGAAATCTTCCTGTATCCATTTGGTTGATGATTTGAACCCCTGCTCTGTTCATCTCAGCTGTTGTGTCCTTGAGCAAGACACGTCCACCTGCCTTGCCTGCTGGTGGTGATCATAGGGCTTGGTGGTGCCGGTGAACTAACCACAGTGTAGCCTACCACCATCAGTGTATGAATGACTGATTGTAGTGTGAGTGATTTGGAGTCCTTGGACTTGATAAGCCACTGTGCAAGTGAAGGCCATTTATCACGTACATGTTGAAAGCCAATAAATTATTTTATTGTTCAGAAGTAGTTATTTTGAAAAGTCTCCCAGTGAACACTGGCATTCACAAAGTCTTCAGCCCTTGATGTCAGACATGTCAGGTCATATTGACCATGAATGATTTATGACAGCAACAAAAGCATAAAACTACCAAGAAGATTAATAGTTATATAGGCACTGTAGTCTAAATCCTAACTGATTGTTGAAGATCTTGTGCATAATATATATTTTTTTCAAAGTTTGACCAAAATGACTGTAACTCCATCATTTCTCAACATAGGATGAGATTTATTTAAAAACCTTGTCTTTAAAGATACTCCTAAACAGAATGAAAGATTTTTATTTGTTTCTGCTTCAAAGCTGTCTCTTTTAGTTTAATCTACCATTTCATACAGACTGTTAACTTTATAGTGTTGTTTCCTAGTGTCTTTTGCAGCTATACATTGTTTGCTTCAGGTTAATATCCAATTCAATGAGTGAGTATATTTAGTTCTTCACTTGTCCTCTGTGGCTTCCCTTCCAACTGTCTTTTTAAATGCAATTCCCTCAATATCATCGACGGGAAAAAACTGAAAACATTGGCTTAAAATTTAAAATCAAAATGTCTGTAATGCCTGAAAATCACAAGGGTTCTGTTTCTGTGGATTAAGATACGATTTTTTAGCCACAGAAATGAGTCAAATCATGTTTGTCTGACTCAGTTCTCTATTCTGAGTCCTCACTACTCTGATTCATGCAGACCCGATTGACCGGAACTGGTTAGTGTGTCACAACACTGCTCTGCTCCAAATGTCACTCCCAATCACCAAACGGATTAAATCATGGCCACATCTCTGGAACTGACCTCTTCACACGTTAGAAGCCATACGTCTTGCATGTATCTTTGGCTTTATCAGTGGCAGCAGCTGAGATATGACATTTTGAAATAAAAAGGTTATCTAAAGCAGTGGTTCCCAAACTTTTTGTCTTCTGACCCACAAAATATTCATGGCAAAAACTTGTGACCCCAAAAATTACTGGTCTGAGTACACGAACTTTGTTACTAACCCTAAAAACACTTTTTGACAATCTAAATAGCTTGCACACAAATATAAATACTTATTAATACTTTTTTGTGTTTTTGTAATAATTATAGGGAAAATATTACATCAGCAATTATCTTATTACCCTTTAAATTGATTTCTGGAGAGTATCCAAGGTGCTTCATGACCCATAATTGGGTCCCAAGCCCAACTTTGGGAACCAAAGTGCAGTGGTTCCCAAACTTTTCAGCTTTTGACCCACAAAATAACAGTAGCAGAGACCTGTGCCCCCAACTATTTTTGGATGATAAACATTTCTATCAGGTCAACTAAACATGGGCATAGTAACAATATTTTTATACTACATTTATCCATTTTAAATATACTAACCTCACTCCTTTCTAACAACTAAGGCAAAAATGTAATTAATTCAGAAAATCTTTTCAGGACCCCACCTTGATGTTCCGGGACCCCACTTTGGGTCCCGACCCCAACTTTGGGAAACACTGATCTAAAGTACTTTTAATGTTTAAAATTGATGATGTACACTTTAGACAAGTTTGTTATTTAAATGTACACATAATGTGCATGTCTACCCGTTTATAGATGTATTAATACAAGAACTTTATTCCAATATGTGTTATTTTAACACATTCTCACTCCCGACTCGTCACGTATTGACGCTTTTCCAAGGTTGCCTCTGCGTCTTATTTTGACGGGTTGGGTACAACCGTCGCGTCAGTTATTGATGCACCAGGCATTTCCGTGTTCCCTCGGCATCCGGGTTTGACACGTTGGGACGCAAAATATAGGGGTCTTTGAGTTGGGGTCCATGGTTAATATTAGGGATCAGGGTTAATGGTTAATTTTAGGTAGTGGGGTCAGGGATAGGATGTCTAGGGTGAACATTAGTAGGCATTGGAACGCATAGTAGACGTGAATTTCCTACACTTTCTAAAAATGGTTAATTTTAGGTACTAGGGTCAGGGACAGGATGTCTAGAGTGAATAAAGGCAATTTTAGGCTTTGAGGTGGTTATTTTTGTGCATTTTCTACACTTTCTGAAATTATGACAATAGATTCTGCCCCATCTCATCAATAACTGATGCAAGGGGGGTACCTGATGCGTCAAAATTGGACGCAGAGGGAACCTTGAAAAAGCGTCAACATAAAAAAATGAAAAATTCAGTTTAGGTTCATTTTTGTACACACAGCCTCTGCAGCACTCTCCAATGTTAACCATGGTGCATGGGGGTGGGGGTATACAAAATTGACTTTGAGCTTTATATCATGTTATAATTTCATTACTTCATCAGAAACATGCCCAGAGTAACTCATTCATGCATGTTTGAGAAATCCTTGAATCTCCTGTGGTAGCCATGTGGAGCTGCCTAAATTCTTGCTGGAACAAAGCACCGCCTATTTGTACAAAGCTCCTCCCTGGAGCTCAGTCCCTAGCCAAGCTCCCACCACACAGATGAACTAATGCCTGAAAATACAAAACACCTCCACCCCACTTTAAAAAACCCTTCATTACTAAATACACTGTGTATTCTTTGACTGCTTCAGTACTTTGTTTTGAAATAGTTTGAAGCAACAGCAAACACTTAGAATTATAGAAGCCTCCATTAAACTCTGGTCATTCCATTCATTTGAAAGCTGGCAACTTGAAATGTGATTATCAGTGACCACAGCTCTAATTATAAAAACCATTACATAAAATTTGTGTGGGTGGAGGAGCACTCAGTGCTTTGTAAATAAGTATTATATTCCTGTTGAAGTTTCTTTTTTAAAAAAGCATGGGAGGACAAAAACAGTAACTATATTCTAAAAGAGTTCAAACCAAATAAGATGTCTTCATGAGGCAACACTGCATTCTCATTCAATGTTAAGTTTCATCGAACCGATCTTAGTAATTAAACTGAAGAGTTTAGTAACAGAGTCTTAAAATAACTGGGTTCGTCCTTCACAGTTAAGTCTCTGTGGATGGAAATATTTTGGACATTGGTGGAACATGGAAGTAACAGAAATTATTAGCAGCAGCTTGGGTGGAGCTCAGGGATTTGGAGATCATGACATTGGACCAACAGCATGCAGATGATAGATGAAACACTGAGCATTAATGCAGAAACTCTACAGCTGCCCTCTGATAATAATGAAGATAGTTTTTTTTTTCAATCTCACAGTAAGACCAAATATTAGAATGCAGTGATGATTTGCAAGGCCATTTAAGTTTTGAAAAATAATGACTGGCAGGGAAAAAAACTGAGGGAAGAGTAAAAGATGGCTTCTTTTTGACACAATCTTGCTGCTTTTTCTTTTGCTGGATGTGACAGTCCTTTGATCTATCTGCCCCCAACTTCTTCAGTTCAAGTTTTTCCTCCAAAGACGTTAAGGAAAATGGACTGTACTTATATTGTGCTTTTCTATCATCCAGGATACACAAAGTGCTTCACACTACAATCTGTGTCCTCATTTACCCATTCACACAGCACTCTATTATGTCTCTACAAAGCTAACATGTACAATCATATATGGAGACTAATCAGTGCCAGTTACATTCATACACTGATGGGACACACATCAGAGGCATTAGGGGTGAAGTTCCTTGCCCAAGGACACAACAATTGAGACAGCTGGAACAGGGGATTGAACCGGTGACCTTCCAGTTCCAGGATGACTCCCCTAACCACTCTGCCACAGCCGCCCCGAAGTTAAATATGGGAAGTTAAATAATCCACTATATTTACATAAATCTTGCTCACCATTGTACTCAGTCCTGTTTGTAGTATTTGTAGACAGAATCTCAAGGTGGGCGTCTGGTTCAGGAACCACAGGGTCTTGTCTCTGCTTCATGCAGATGATGTGGTTTTGTTGGCGTCTTTGGGCCAAGACCTTCAGCGTGCACTGTGGCGGTCGAATGCCAAGCGTGAAGGGGCTGGGATTGGGGTCAGTTCCTTTAAGTCTGAGGCCATGGTTCTTGACCAGAAAGAATGGAATGCACCCCCCC
>NW_013952716.1:652727-661151 GCF_001266775.1 Austrofundulus limnaeus | reverse complement strand
TCTCTCTCTCTCTCTCTCTCTCTCTCTCTCTCTCTCTCTCTCTCTCTCTCTCTCTCTCTGTGTGTGTGTGTGTGGTCTGCCTAAGTGAAGAAGTTTTAAGTATCTGGGTGTTTTGTTCACAAGTGATGGTAGGATGGGGCAGGAGATGCAAGGATAGTTCATAGTCAGTAATGAGGGCGTTCCTTTGATCAGTCGTGGTGAAGAAGGAGCTGAGTTGAAATGCAAAGCTCTGGATTTACTGGTCTGTTTCCATTCCAACCCTCACCTATGGTCATGAAGCATGGATTATGACTGAAAGAACAAGATCCTGGGTACAAGCGGCTGAAATAAATTTCATTCATAGAGTGGCCAGACTCTGGGTGGAGCTCGGAATAGAGCCGCTGCTCCTCCACATTGAAATAAGTCAGCTGAGGTGGTTTGGGCATCTGACCGGGATGCCTCCTGGACATCTCCCTCTAGAGGTGTTCCAGGCACGTCCCACTGATTGGAGGCTGTGGGGAAGACCCAAGACTCTCTGGAGGGATTATGTATCCTCTCTGGCCTGGGAACACCTCTGGGTCCTCCAGGACAAGATGGAAATTCTCGCTGGGGAGAGGAAGGTCTGGGTTTCTGTCTTGGACCAGTTGCCTCCGCGACCCAACTATGGATAAGCAGCAGACAATGGAGATGGAGGCTTGTGAAAAATTTACCTGATGGTATGTACATGAACATGCAGACATAGACAAAAACATTATCACCCTCCTTTGAGCAGCGGGTGATATTTCGAGGATTAAAAGCAAATAAAGCTCCTGTCTTTACAATACTTTTCTACACACCCAAACATTCCAATGAGAGAAACATGGAAGTGTTGTGTGGGAGCAGGGGGCCTCCTGATATAAGATGATGAGCTCTGATTAGAAAATCAGTGGAGAGTAAGGAGTTTTACCTTTCACCTTAGTATGTCACTGCACATATGCGGCCTTGAACTTCCTTGCTGACGAAGCATAAAATAATTAGCCAGTTCTCCCTGCTCAAACATTTCTGTATTTGTGTCTTGGTGTGCATTCTTTCTGATTACAGGGCTTTTTGCCTTAGTGTATTTATGTTATTATATGGATGTTTCCCCTGTGTTTTTCCCTTAAAATATTCTTAAATGAGCATGTAGCAGAAAAATCAGACAAAACATTAAAGTAATGATATAACACATTTAGTAGAGTGCAATATGTCCATGTGTTCATAAAAAATGGGAAAATAGGAAAAAAACTGCTTTTTTTAATGTGGACTGGGACTCAGGTATACTAGATGAAAGCAGTCTGCGATATCCTTTACTCCAGGGATGGGTAATCCTGGTCCCGGAGGGCCACTATCCTCCATGTTTTACTTATTTCTCTGTTCCAACACACCTGATTTGAATTAACGGGTGATTAACAGGCTACTGCAGAACTTGAGACAATTCATTTATTGAGTCAGGTATGTCGGAGCAGAAAGTAAAACATGAAGGATAGCAACACTTGAGGACCAGGATTACCCATCCCTGCACTAGTCATATTGGTACATTATGGTTGCTCCACCTTTTTCAAATTTTAGTCTGGCTCCCATGCCTAGGCTTGATACTGTGTTGTTTTTGAAAATCACAAGTTTGTATCCCCCACTTAAAAAAAAACTAAAAATGCATTGTAGTGTAGTTGCTCCCTTTGCTTTATTGATAAGCCATCTATACAAAAGAATGCAGCAGAGATGTGTCATTATAAAAAAATATCATTCCATAAAACAATTTGAAACAAGTAGTTAATACAAAAATCACAAGATTTGTGCCTTTTTGTGAATATTGTAGTAACACCTAGCATTAGTTGCTAGTAAACAATTCGTGGGTGTCTCTTTTTCATCTACACCTTGTTAGTGTGTTTTGCACTGAGGGCAGGACTTGCCTTCTGGTAAACCACAACAAGAATAATCAGTGTTTTAACATCTAAACTGATAGATAATATTTTATTCATTCTGAAAGACCAGTTCACAGTTTGATTGAGTAATATAAAACACATACATAAGTAAACATGCATTGAAGTACATAGTAGCCTGCATTTTTTTATTGCTGTTTGAAGGTCCCTTTTGTTCTTTGTCACTTGTTTTATGTGCAAGCTCATATTTGTGTACATGCATGTGCAACTTGTCCACTGACTATGTGCAAGAAATGGTCAATGTTTATTTAATAATGCCTATAAATCACTTCTCTTGAGTGGATTTTTTTTAAATACAAAACCTAGATAAAATATGCACGGTATTTCTCCACTTTCAGCTGCAGTGATTTGGTTCTCTTTAAGAACTGGATAATTTTGACAGACGTGTGAAAAAAACCTCCCAATTTAAAGGAATCATATCATGCTTTTAAATCCTTCTTTTTCACGACTAAATCATTCACATATGGTCTATTTAAAATAAAACTGCAACACTTTGGTCTTAATTCCTCGTTTTTGTTGCTCCACAGACTCCTTGCTTTCCTTGCTTTACCCCTGTTCTGAGTTGCGCCTCAGAGCAAGCTGTTTTGGTGCGGTCTCTTTAAATACAAATGAGATATTTCACACCCCGCCCCCACCAGGTCGCAAGTAGTGAAGACACGTGCATCAGGAAGTGGTGTGGAGATGCTGGCCTTGTCTGGGACAACTGGAGATGAATCCACAGCGCAGTCTGGAAAACATCAACAACATTAAAATGTACAGTCTTTGCATAGTAGAAACAGTAAAGTGTCACTTATTTTTTGTAATTTTTGTTTAACTTTGTGAGGAAAAGTTTCTCATTCAACACTTTCACACATCACATGCCCTTGTGACACGACTTTGAATAAGGGAGATATGATTAAAGTATGGATGATTTTGATTTATTGAAATCAAGTTGGCATACTAAAAGTGACTAATGTGGTCATGACAACTTGGGAAACAATGATCTACATGGGCTCTCCAAATGAAGTAGTTGCCTGCAGACATGCATTTTCATTGAAATGCATTGCAGCCAGGTACAGTCTGGTTAAAATGGCATAAAATAATATTACATGTTAGTTTGAAGTTGCACCATTAAAATTCATCTGACACAGTATTTTGAATAACGAAAAAAACACAAATACAGAGTGACTAAAACAACACTGCAGCCGATATTTTTTGGCCGATTTTTGAAGCCGATAACACTTTTTCTTCCTCCCTCCATTAACATGATAAAAATAAGAATGATAACAAATGTTACACAAGTCTTAATTTAAAACAAAACAAACGAAAAAAAATACATTTATTAACTAAGCCTTATCTGAAGAGGCTGTATAAAGTGTTGCCACATGATTTCTTCTTTCAGCCCTTTCTAAAAAAAATAAAAAAAATTCATTACTTATTTTATCTAGTGCTAAATATTCTGTTTTTATTTGTATATTAATAAGATTAATATATTTTGTTACATAAAATGACTATGTTCCCAGCTTTTTTGATGCAAAAACAGCAACACAGAGAAAAAAAGGAGACACACATCCATCATTCTATCCTTAAGATTACTTCACACATACAGCGCTCACAGCTTCTCTGCCTCAATCTGCTGCTCCCGTTTTTAACACCAGGCAAAAAATGCATTTAAAACAGCTGACGTTAACTTTAGATCACAGTTTGAAACGCTCCAGTATTTTTAAAAAGAAAAACAACACTGACATGCTGATTACAGTGCGGGGCGAAAGTGAAAGTAAAACATGGTGCTGAGCACCCGTTCGGTAAAGAAACTTAAACACAGCTGTTCTTTGTCCCCTCATATTCCGACACAGAGGGTAGAAACAGCTAAATTAGACAGTTAAAACACATTTACAGTTCATAACTCACCCTTGTTGTTGTAACATTCATCCTGTGTTGTCCGCAAGCACTTTCCGCCCTGTTGTGGGTCCATTTCCTTGTAAAATAAAACTTAACCAGGCACTTTGGAGAAGCTCTGACCCTGGTAGTCTATGTAGATAATAATGTGGGTTTACTCACCCCAGAGCCGAACATTTTTACTTCTGAACTTGCATATTCGGCATGACGCTATGAATTACAAAATCACACAGCGAGGACAAAAATGGCGGACAATGAAATCCAGTTGGCCGGAAATACATAACCATAAATGATATTTCTGAAGAAAAAAGTGTGACAAAATAAACAATGAAACAAAATAAGCAACAGCAGATTTTGAACAAACTGAAAAATTTGACCCATAAAAAATATAAAAATATCTTTGCAGTAACTGGACAGAATAAATTAAAGTTTTCTACACTCCCAGACATTATAATTGCACAAAAATAGTTTATATGTGCAAAAAAAGTGCATTTAGCATGATATGTCTCCTTTAAAGAAGCACAGAACTGTGAACTAACAAATAAATTGAGTTCATATAGAATTAAAAAATCTGTCAAAATTTTGTGTATGATTCTGACATTTCCCTACATAACTGAGGCAGGACATGGGCTTAACTTCTTCCCTTATCTTTTGGTTCTGTCCTATTTTTCAGCTTCTCAAGAACATTAACACACACAGGACAGAAGCTGACCTTTGACAGCCTTACTTAGAGCTGCACAACATGTCGTTTGAGCATCGTCATTGATGCGTGTGATCAATGTGTTATCTAGGGACTAAATTAAACTAAAAGCAGCATTTCCTCCAGTGTATTATAGACCTTCCAGCCGCCAGTCCTTAGTTATATAAACCTTTAATTTAACAGGAAAGTCAGTTGAGAACCAATTCTCATTTACAATGATGACCTGGTTAGGCCTGTGCACCAACCTAGTGTTGTGACAACAGTATTAATGGCTAGGACATAGCATTAGCAACTTAGCACTTCACTATCTAGAGCAGTGGTGCCCAACCTTTTTTGAACCAAGAGCTACTTTTGAAGTCAGCAGGTTGCCGAGAGCTTCCAGGACCGGTTTCACTTGATCAGACCTGTTCCTTTTATTGCCTGGAATAGATCCATCAGGTGGGTTTCTGAATTTTATGCATTATTGCAGAAATATTGCCCACCAGTGGTTCAGGGGGCAGGCTGTTATAAAACCTGGTGCTGAGGTTCCAGGACCGGTTTCACCTGACCAAATCTGTTCCTTTTTTTGCCTGGAACAGATCCATCGGGTGGGTTTCTGAATTGTATGCATTATTGCAGAAATATCACCCGCCAGGTGTTTCTGGCTAAATCCAGGTGGGAGAGCGGGTGCTAGACGTAGGACCATGGTTCCACCTCACTGGATCTCTTCCTTTTATTCCTCTGCATCAGCACAAGCAGCCCCGTGCTGGAAATCAGCTGTTTCACCAGCCGGAGCTCGCCCAACGACCTTTGATTACTTATATCTCCATGTGGGAACGTCCCAGGAACTTGCAACCTCCACGTTGTAGCGGAGATCCAGAAATTTAAAATGAGCCATATGCTGCCCGGATCCGATGCTCAGAGCCGGCGCTAGAGGCTCTGGAGTAAATTGAGTACAATATCTCCCACCAAAGCGCCCTTTTCGGCCGGTTGTTGGTTAATAGCTCTGCGGGAGAATGTCCCAGGAACTTGCAACCACCTAGAGTTTGTAGAGGAGGACCGTAGCTTTCCAAAGTCATCTCACTTTCCCAGATTCGATGGTAAGAGCCCGGGGGCGAAGCAAACGAAGGTTGAAATTTCCTCCCAAAAATGCACGTAAAATGCACTTAGTCGTGGGTAATTTGCTTATAACTTCATGGGGCAACATCACAGATACTCCATTCAAGTATCAGCTTGTAAGACAGAACCAGAACATTAAAACCCGACCAGCCACTCCAGGATCCGATGCTCCTAGCCTGGGGAGGGGGGCTAAAACCACCCCCGGCGGAGGTCCGATGGTGCATAATTTTGGAGGTTTTTTGCTTATATCTCCGCGGGGGAACATCGCAGGGACTTCATTCAATTTTCACCTTGTAGGGCAGAGCTTTCAAAAAAGACCAGCCACTCTGGGATGCAATGCTCAAAGCTGGCGCTAGAATCTCCGCAGCAAGATTGTGCTGCGCGGGCACCTGGGAATCAGCTGGTGGGCGACGAGTCGCCCACGAGCGACTGGTTGGGCACCCCTGGTCTAGAACCATCATGTTACGGCCTAGGGCCCTGAGCTGAAGGGGGTCTCCCTGAATGTTATGACTGCTGTCGTATTTTGTTTTGAGTGTGTGTCTGTTGCAATAATTATGAATGCAAATAGGTTTCCAGGTGCTGTCTGTAATTGGAGGATTGAGACCAGGAACTGAATGAGGATTGGCTAACAATTGATGAGGAAACTGCAGAAAGATTAGCTGAGAGGTGATGACATCGAGAGCTTCCCCATTCTCTGTGCCATCCAACCTCCCTGCTGACTCATGCCACACGTCAGCCTTTAGAGTTTGTTTATACTTAAACTAAAAGTAGTTATGTGAGGAGTTTGTAGGGGTGAGCTGCCATTTATTTTGAATATATTTTTCTCCTGTTTTTTAATTTTTTTATTTTGGGGTAATTAGGAAGGTAAGATCCTGTATTTTGTTTCAATTTAATTTTGAGGTAAGAGGTAAAAACTTAGATTTGTTTTGTTTGTTATTTTGGCCTTTGGCTCACCCTGAAGTGAAGACACTTCAGTTTTGTACATACACAAGCACTGTAAATAAAAAAACACACTTTTTGTCTTTTCATCAAACAGATTTCCAGTGGCTTCCTTTTTTTAATTTGTTGAATGGTGCAGAGGTTGGGAATTTTTCCACCATTTTTTATGTCCTGGTTGCTCCTATAGATGGGGCATAACACCGAGGATGGTCCTGACGTCAAACACAACAACTACTATATGTGATACACTGAGTGCATTAAAATGACTGCTGTACTTGCACTACCCACTCCTATGAAAGGAGCCCTGTGACAATAACACAGACTGTAGCAGCTTCATTTGGCCCGTTTACTGAACTTTGCCACAACAAAGACTGTGTGGTAGGTGACCAAATTTACACAATAAAATAATATTATAAATCTATAAGCTATCACAAATACATAATCAAACTATTTAAAAGTAGGAAGTGGTTCTGTTATTGTGTTTCCTGTGTTTTTGTGATCGCTGTTTTTAATGCTGATTTTTCTGTCTGTTGTTGCTCCAGCCCTGCCCACTTTCACCCAATCCTCATATCCCTCCCCAGGCTTTAAACTGGTAAAACTTATTCAACTCTCTAGTGTTTTTTTTCTCCTTTTTTTCTGTGTATTTCCTCTCCACTGGGACGAAAGAGCCGGGTGCACTTTTGCTCCATCAGGGGGAGAGAGGCTTCAGTCCATAGCCAGAAAATGTGTAAGATCTTAATTCCATTAAGTACATGCTCTCAATCCTTGGGAAGGAAACAAAAACCCACAGATTTGGACAAACTTCCATCATTGATTATGCAACAATGAGCTGCCATTAGTCAGGATTTGGCCCAAGAGTTGATCGACAGCATGCCACATTGAATTGCAGAGCTCTTTACAAAAAAGGGCAAACACTGCAAATATTGACTTTTAGCATAAACCTAATGTTACTGTCAATACAAACTAGTAGAACTTAAGAAATGATTGCAATTAAAGTTCAGTAGACCACAGAAACGTCTGCAAAAAAAGATCTTAAAACACTTGGCAAAAATTTTAACATCTCAAACCTTTCAGTCAGATGCTATCCGAAGTGATAAGCAGTAACAGAAGTTGAATATTTGGAATAAACTATTCAAAATAATGAGTTATAACACAAATTTTATAAATGAAATGCCAAATCAAACAGTAACTTCCCCCAACATTTTTAATTTTATGCTGTCATCATGATCAAAGGCTGCACACTTGTTTCTCTGTGTCAAAGACATATTTGAAATTCTTCACGAGTAAGCACATACATTTACTTTTTTTTTTCTTTTTTCATTTATAATCTCAGCCGCAGGTGCAACAAAGAGAATTCAAGTGTTTGATATGTTGGTGCATCCGCGAACAAACACACACATATACACACACACAAACTAGGTCACTTCGACAAAATATTCTGACAACTCTTCATCTCCCCACCACAGCTCACTCGTGTAAACAAAAACACACAACTTCACACAGGTCACAGCAGGCAGTGTGGTAAATTTGTTTGTCAGAAATGTCCGTAGGGCACGCAACTTCTTAAACACTTTCCGTCTGTTTTGTCACTTTTGTACTAAATGATGACAATCCTTTTTTATTTTTTTGTTCTTTCAGAGCTGCAGACATGAGGCATCAAGATGATGACAGAAACGTCCAGACCTGCTAACTCACATCAGAGGAGGACCAGACTATCTGAAGTGCCAAAATCAGAGGTGCGATAAATAAACTTGAAGGCTCTTTGAAGGTCGATGAGCCGACCTCTGCCAAGATAAATACATTTAATGGATAAGTGGAAGTTTGTGTGTGTGTGTGTGTGTGTGTGGTGTGTGTGTGTGTGTGTGTGTGTGT
>NW_013952716.1:647311-651782 GCF_001266775.1 Austrofundulus limnaeus | reverse complement strand
GTTCAGGCCATTGCAGAACAGCAGTGGGGACAGAACATCTCCTTGGATTATGCCACATTTGATGGACACTTGTGCAAGTGGTTTGCAGTTGGCTTCAAGGGTGGTTTTCTACAGCCCCATCGAGTTTGCAATGAAGGCTCTTAGAGTCCTATTGATGTTGTACATCTCTAAGCATTCAATGATACAAGTGTATGGCATTGAGTCATAGGCTTTCTTGTAATCAATCCAAGCAGTGCACAGGTTGGTGTGTCGGGTTTTGCAGTCTCGGGCGACTGTGTGGTCTACAAGGAGTTGGTGTTTGGCTCCTCTGCTATTTATGCCGATGCCCTTCTGTGCCGTGCTCATGTATTTATCCATGTGCCCGCTTATCTAAGATTGGTGCAGCCGTTTTTGTGCTACGGTTGACCAAAAATCACTGAAAAAAAAAGTACGAAAACAAAATGACTCCCGTTTACGCTTAGTGTGCGGGGGTCATAACGAGGGTCATGATAAATTGTAGAACTCTCTCACAATGCGGGTGGGGGTTGGAGGGGACACGGGGACTGTCGACTATGGAGAGGCAAAGATAACAGTGTCTCCAGTAGGATAGGAGCACGGGCGGGAGAACAAGGAGGTGGAAAACTTCTCATTCATGCATGTTTGAGAAATCCTTGAATCTCCTGTGGTAGCCATGTGGAGCTGCCTAAATGCTTATTAGTACAAAGCTCCACCCATTTACCCAAAGCTCCTACAGAGCACCCCTGCCCTGAAGCATTGTGTGAAAATGTGCGGAAGTGGGACTGTCAGAAACAGTAAGATGTTCTTAAAGAAACAGAGGCTAATTTAAAGGTGTTTAGATTGGCTATGACACAAAGATACAGACACCATTTTCAGAACAACTGAAGATAACATAGTTACTTATAGAACTGAACTTTGTGCCTGGAAATCCCCCCACCCAATTAATTAATTAATTAATAATAATAATAATAATAAAATACAAACAATCCGTACAACTTGACATGTAGGATTGCTTGTTTGTGTGCTCAACAGGACCAGACGAGCTGCTAATCGAAGACAATTGTGTACCGCTGTTCCACGGCCACGAACACTCACTAGTGTGTGTCCCCCCAGAGGGTATGGCAGAAAGGCTGTATGAAATTAGTGGTAACATTATACCCAAGGACTCATTTTTTTGATGCATTTTAGGCTCAAAAATGGAAGATTGCATTATACTTGAGTCACGCTGCACGCATATGGTACTTCAAGGAGTGCTAGCTTCATTTTATGCAAAAAAATTGAACCAAGTATGGATAATACACAAATAATACACATTTCCAACTACACAAACATATAAACAATTTGTTGTATAAGTTTGAGTATTATGAAACTAATTTCTCTCTCTTGAGTATTTACTGAAGAAATTTGTCTTAAAATCAGTATCTAACAAATAATGCACATACATTACACAATGTGTGAGCAGTTCTTCTGGATTATACTTCAGATGTGTCACTGCAATTTGTGTGGGTGTGCAACTTTCCTGAGAAAATCCTGCATTTAGCAGGTGGACACATCGGACCAAACAGATGATTTGTCAGCAACCTCTTTGACTCTCCTGTTGGTTCAGGCTCGATTGTAACAATATCCGTCTCAGCAAAAAACTTGTTCGATGATGCAGTTTTTAATATTATTGCAAATTACTGCAGGGATGTCACACAAGCCTGGAGGTGGAGAGTGATTCACTCTCTGCTTACTAACATGTTGCCATTAGAATTTTGACCTCGCAAGTCTGTTGGGAAACTATGTATGCACATACTGTTTTACTTTTTGGCTCAATTTCTTTGGTCATAAATTCAGTTTAATGAACTTTTTTTCCTTTATAGTACACACAAACACTCATTAAATCTGTGAGGCTTCTAGCAAATTCATTACAGTTCATTAAGAAAATAAAGAGAATATTTAAAGCTGCCTAACTGTATGACTTTAAAAGCTTTTATAAACTTGGAGGGAGCTGCTGGAGGACAACGTGCAAATCACCTTCAGGTTTAATTAAATTAGCAGAGGTCAGTTTAAGCACCTTTTTTTTTGCCGTAATCAGAATTAATGCATCAAGTTCAGTCAGGTTTGACTATTACATGTGAAGGGCTTTTTGTGCTAATCCTATTATACTTTACATAAGTATGTTTTTAAATTGGGAATAAATGAAGACAAATGAGGACTGGAATGGTCATAGTAAGAAAGGAACTGAGGATTTGACTTGTAAGGAATTATTTGTAAGGTGCAGGCTTTGCATTTATAACAATTTTCATTGAATGTGAGTCAATTTAATTACCGTATTTTCAGTTTTAAATAAATTTAGTATATTTTGTAGTAGTATTACATAGAAGAAAACTGCCAACCCACCATAACAATATCTTCCAAGTCTACATTTAGCTGCAAACAATTCAGACAATCCTGGGCATGGTGAAATACCATCGGGGTGCATTTGCACAGAGGTCTCTGGCATCAGGACATCAGCTACTGATCCTTTGGGCCCTGTGAACTGTGGAGTGGGGTCACTGTGAGTTGCCCGTGTTGCACACAGATGCATTCAGATCCCATCAGACCGGTGTCTGAGAGGTCTTGCGACTCAGTGAAAAAAACCTGTTATGGTCACTGAACCATTTGAAGCTGTTTCTATGGGACTTTCTGTTATCCCACCGAGGTGTGAGGCAGCCGCTGTAGGGGAGGGCTGTTACCATCTGCGAGGGGTGTGACTGGCCTGCAAAAAAAGTTAAATTTGTAGAAGTTGTCAAAGTAAACCCCAAATCAATGCCAGCATGCAGGATTTCCCACAAGAACATGGTGCTGTAACAAGAAAAGCACCGTTTCCCACGCGGCTGCAGTGGTCTTTATGCTTCCATCAACTGATGTAGATCACAGTTCCGTACATTTTGTGCATTCCTTTGGAATGAAACAAAAATTAAGATTTGTTTTTCAATAAATTTACCCACGTAGAAATATTTGTGTGGCACAGTTCTTGGCTCAGATACCACAAAGAATGACAGCCCTTTGGTGGCCCACGTGGTTTGCCAAAGGTAAACCATGCATGGGCCAGCACCTCATAAACCAAACCACAACCAGGTGGTATGCCATCTTAAAAATAGTGTCATCATTGCCCAACCTGGCCCACATCTGGTGGACAAACCACTTGTCATGCCAGCAATACCAGCTTGGCACCAGATCTGGATATTTTGGACAGGTACAGTGAAATACACAACGATACTGTAAGTCAGTTTCAGGTAATCACAAATCCCATGTTGAAGTGTTTACTTAACTGTGCTTTGCTAACATTCTTTGAAAAATAGAAGTAGATAAACATGTCATCCAAAGCTCTGTACAACAAAAAATAAAATACTAGTTTGTTCAGAACTAAACATGAAGTTTGAAGACCTGCCTGTCTAATTTATGGTACATTTTATGGTAAATAGTAAATGGTCTGAACTTATATATCACTTTATCAAGTCCCTTCAGTCTCCAAAGTGCTTTCACACTTACAGACATTTACTCATTCATATACAAATTCACACACTGATGGAGGTAAGCTACAGTGTAGCCATAGCTGCCCTTGGGTAGACTGTAAGGGGGGAGGCTGCCATGCTCCAGACTTTGGGCAGCTGTGGTGGAGTGGTAAGGGCAGTCATCCTGTAACCGAATGGCTGCTGGCTTTCTGTCAGCTGTGGACATGACAGCGCCCGCTATGTAGCAGGAGGAAAGGAGAACGGAAAAAGTTCAAAATTTATTTCTAGCTGCAGAACAGGTTGGAAGATGGCTATTTAATGTTATTTATTGTTTTTAAAACTATCCTACAGGCTCTGACATGTTAGATAAATTTGAAAATGAGGTTTTGAAAAAATCCGTGAGATTGCTCTATACGTCCGTATACCTGCAAAATGACATAAAATCCTTATAACTTACGGACAATCCGTACAAGTTGACATGCATGCATTTATTTTGGTAGTACTTTAGCAAAAATTTGTCAAAATTTACCCCTGTGAATAATACGACCTGCCAACTTTATGGATGATTTTTGGGGTTAGATTTTTCGCATTAAACAAAAATTAATGCAATTTATATTGGGTTCTAAAAACATTTTACCTTTGAATGTATTAAGAAAAACGTTTTAAAAATGTACCATTGACCAATATACCATACTCATTGCCTTCTTGATACTTGAAACTTGCAGAGATTACTCATGAATGTTCCTTTATTAACCTTTGGAGCCAACTTAATCAAAGACAGATGCCACAGCCAACGGATATTAAAAAAAACATAAAAACAGCTATAACTGAGTCAGTTTTACACATTTTGAGCACAACTATTATTTTCTCAGCATAAGATGGTTTTAGTCAAACTATACGATGAAAGGCAGTAGGCAATATGCATTCCTTTAAGCATTGCTCGATCCTTTATCAGGTAGAAAGACTATGGAGAGCCGTTTTAGCCAAAATTAAAT
>NW_013952716.1:637382-645124 GCF_001266775.1 Austrofundulus limnaeus | reverse complement strand
ATTTAATTTTGGCTAAAACGGCTCTCCATAGAAAGACTGAGTGACAAGTGATAAAGTATTGTATCCTGCCCACTCAAACAAACACCCTGGCTGCTTTTATTGCAAACTGATAAAAATGGGAACACTTCTTCTCACAATAAATGTAAATATAAAATTACCTTGATGCAGTAGGAGTATTCTGGAGTATTTTACAGTCGGACACAAGTACTTTTTGTTGGCAGGGGTGGCTGGTTGTTATGGAAACCCTGAGCACACTGCATCTAATCTTTCTGACAGAACTCGTTTCATGGCTTTTTTCCAATAGCAGTGATCCAAGGAAAAGTTGTCTGATCAAGTGGTACATTGAGTAAATAAAGTTGCCTGCACTGCATAGAATGGCCAAAAAGGAATGTGCAGATACTGGACTATATAACTGTTTAAGATGGAAAGGATTTTACCTTGCAGTGTAAAAGATTTAAAAAAACAAAAATAACGTGTTTTGATGCTTATTGAGACTCCATCGCCTATACAATGTGCATCTCTAGCCAATGCATTTGCTGGAGGGCACCTTGGAGTTTTGACTGATTGGGCTGAAAGAGACACTGAGATGGTGAGGTGCTGCTGCAAGATTTATGAATGAAGCCAATGCTTGATTGCACAAGTAAGATAAGCAAAGAAATTTATTCAGCTGTGAGCAATCAAACAAAAAAAGTGCTAGTTTGACAAAATATTCTTCTCTTCATCCCCAGTGGGAGAACAGGTTTTCTCGAATAATTTGTTTCCCCACACAAAAACACACCTCCAAATCATAGAAGACTCTAGGAAATATAGTCCCAGTAACATGGTACATAAAGTCTAAGTCTAAAATATTAATAACCTGTCAGTTAAGTTCAATGTAAAAGGCCCTCAGAGTACACACTGGTATTCACTTAATCTCTGAAACAATAAAAAGCATGAGCACACAATGTTTACAGACCCAAAGGGAAACGTGTCATTTGTTCGAAATAAAAAGTCTCACTGAGGCATCATTTAGTTATTTTTATGAAGTGAAGCCGCAGTCTTCAGCTGTCAATACTAATGCCACTATTTCAAATAAACATGTTACTTATCCAGGGAAATACTCTATTTCTTTTTGTCAATTTGGTTTTAAATATGGTGGTAATAAAGGGAGCATTTCTAAACATTGATGCTAAATGTAATAATCTGGTTAAAGTATTTATATTGCCTGCCTCAAAAGTCCAAACACAGCACATATTTATCATTTAAATCCATCCATCCATCCATCCATCCATTAACTTTATCCAATTCATTCTTCCTGGTAGTGATGATTCATACTGAAACAGCAATACCAGAACTTTATTCTCTGGAAGCACAAGTCCGTCGCAGGGACACAGAGACAAATCATTCACTAGCTGTGTTTCCATCAGCATTTTTTAATGCACATTTTGAAATATTGCATCAGAAAAGGTGAATGGAAATGACATGATTCAAAAAAAACTTCCTCTAATTCGCATAAAAGTTGATACGCTCGCTTTTTTTTTTTTCAAAAAAGAGTTAATGCGCAAAAGAAGAGCTGGAAACACATTTGTCAAATAAGTTCTGACGTACCCAACATTAACCTCTCATGTTGATCAGATGTTCCCGCTGTCTGTCCAAAACCGGTACCAGAGCGACTGGCAGCAGGACCCTTCTCCCGCTGTCGGCGTCTTCTCAGTTATTCCCGTAACGTGAAGAGAAGTGCATTTCTTCCTCTACATCTCCAGACAGCAGTAACATCACCAAAACTAGTTGATATGACAGAATAATTACAACTTTCCTGATAGTAGCAACTCGTTCCTGATAACTTCTCTCCATTTTCCTGAGATGCGACTTTTACTTCCTGTTTACTCCACGCATGCATCTGACGTAACTGATTCACTTCAAGCCAGTTGATGGAAACATGTCTGATATGCATTTCTTCATTTTTTCCTTTTTGCAAATTTTGAAAAATTCCCTCAAAATTTGAATTCAAATTGGATGAAAACACAGCTATTGTCTCACTCACACCTAGGGACAATTTAGAGTTACCGATTAGCCTAAATGTAAGGTTTTGGTCTGTGGGAGGGAAAACCAGCGTTATCTGAGAAAACCCACACATGCAAAAAGAGAACATGTCAAGTCTACCCAGAAAGATCTCATGCCAGGATTCAATCCAGCAACCTTCTTACTAAGAGACAACTTCTCTACTAACTGAGCCACTGTGCCATATTCACTTAAATCTTGTGTTTCCAAATTAGAAACGTCATTTTATTACAGAAAATCATTGCATCATGTTTTTGCCCATGTCTGTGTGTTTGTTTTTTTGTATCGTCAGCAAAATATCTCATAAAACAGTGAACAGATTTAAATAAAACTCTCAGAAAGTCATCGCTGAATGTGACTTTCAGAATCAACAATAGTTAAGATGGTCACCACTTGTAAGTCACTTCAGCAAACACAAAAAATGGCTGCAATATACTCATTTTTACAGCTATTGAGCTAAATTCTGTACTTTGAATTCACTAACTACTTCTATCTGTAATTTGTATAGCTAAGAGTTATTCCCAACATACTCTGAGTGATCACCATTGAGCTGGTTTAATTCTGCCTGTCTGTTAGTAAAATAACTTAAGTACCAGTTGGACATTCATTAGTGCCTTGAATTATGAGTTTATGTCATTTTGTGGCAGAGCTTGTAACTCAAATTACTTGTATGTCAAATCAGTTTTGCCGATTGAAATGAACTGAAATGCCTCTAATCTGTTCTGGACCCCTGTATATAGACGGTATTCGGTATATACAGCATCTGTAACTGTTTTTAAATCAATACGCACAGAATAATAACCAGTTTACCCAAAATTTGCTAATTATTTATTTGTTTAAAAACGTTTGCTGAAAGAACCCAATTTTATTCAAATGACTTCAGCCACGTCTCATATTATGCTCATATCCACCACATTCTCCAGCATTAGTCACACTTTTGTTTCTTTTCTTTTCCCCTAAACCCATTGACATTCTCTTCCATATGCAGATGCTTTTCACACTACAGCATAAAAGGTCACATCTTTGGAGCCATTGCTCCCTATATGGTTGAGTCATAATCACTGTGAAAGATTCAAGGCCTTATTACTTGAGTTTAAATAGAAAACTGTTGACTTTTATAGTTAAATCTTTGAAACCACATATTTACCAATATAATAATTTGTTACCAAAAAATGAGAGAAGTTATGAATTTATGAATTTTGGCACTTGATGCAGTAATAACTTCAAACACCAGATGCTTTCTTTTTCAAACAGATGGCTTTTCTCAGGGAAAAAAAGTACTTTGCAGCAGGAAAATTTTCTAATTATTATTTTTGGTGTGTGTACGTGTGTGTGTTGGGGGTGTACTTTTTAAATATTTGGTATAATGCATCACAATCTTTGTACAAGGAGTTTAATACAGCTGGAGTGTGTCCTGGTCTCGTGACGTTCTGATTCAGCATAACCACACCCGGCAAGTGTCTGGATATAACATTTAAAACTATTAAACATAATATCAACTGAAATATTACTGATTTATAGGAGTTACCAATGAGCTCCTGGATTAAAGAGTATATAAACTGCTTAATGTATATAAAAATGTCAGAAAGTTGTCTGTTTTACGGATGTACCAAAAGAAGGAAAACAGGAAAAAGTGTCATATTTCACAAATTATCAGATTTTTTTTCTTGTTTACCTCAGTGTGGATGTGATCTGACCCTAACTGAAGCTAATAATGTAACAGTTTAACGTTAAAATAAGCTTATAAAGCCAGTGTATTCACTATTCATTATTGAAGTGGTTAGTAGATATTAGCTTCTGTAGCATATATATCTCATACATTGTAGCATTCTGCTGAATAATGGTACAATTGAGCACAAATTATTAAATATTACAAGTTGGTTTTGCCTGATTTAAGCAATATTTACAGTGTAAAATGATAATATGACTATTTTTAGGTTTCTGTTAGCCAAACCTGACCTGTTGAGAAGATGGTTAGCCAATATCAGTAAACGAGTTTCATCATTAAAATTATTACTGAGTATGCAGAAAACATTTTCTAAGGGTGAACAACAGAACAGGTAAATAAAAATAATTATACTTTATTACTAGCAGAAGTCATAATTATTCAGTTAGCTTTAAATCCTATTTTACTGACTGATTTCAGATCATGACTGATTGTTGCTTTGTCATCTGTGAGTTGTTGCCCTGTTTGGGTGCCATCTTTGCTCTAAATGTGTGGCTAACTCTAGTACCTCTAAATAATAGTCCAATGATCCCCACTTCAAATTTTCTGAATTATTCCTTTAACTTAGTTTTTATACTCCTTGTTTGCTCCCTAATGTCATACCTGTTACAAAGTTTGATGCAATTATAATTTGCGAAGGTGAAAAACAGGAATTTTCGAAAACGTGTGTGTCTGATGATCACTAAAAGACAGAAGTAACAGAATGTAGTTTCTATTAAACATTTTATTCCTGCAGTTTTCTGCACCATGACTTTTACCCCTAATTTACACTACATGCGTTCTGGCTTTGCTCTGCTCTGGTCCGACCTCCGTAGCAAATATGCACCCATTGTAATCAATGTGTGTTTACACTGGCTGCGCACGGCGGCGGTGAGCGGACGACGATCAGGCAAGATTAGAACAGATACTATTTTTGCCGGACGCCAGAGCTGCGCCAGAGTCAATTTTTAAAGATTATGTCGCACCAACAGGAAGAGAAACGAGCACAACATCCGTATTTTCAAAATAAGACACTTTTAGGCGGGATAATTTGTCGTAATAATGTCGAAATTGCAGGTACAGCGGGTAAAATAAGTATTGAACACATCACCATTTTTCTCAGTAAATATATTACTAGAGGTGCTAKTGACATGAAATTTTCACCAGATGTTGGTAACAACCCAAGTGATCCATACATACAAAGAAATCAAACCATAAATGTCCAGAAATGAAGTTATTTGTAATAATGTGGAATGGCACAGGGAAAAAGTATTGAACACACTTCCTGAAATTTATCTAATACTTTGTACAAAAGCCTTTGTTGTCAATGACAGCTTCAAGACGCCTCCTGTATGGAGAAACTAGTGGCATGCATTGCTCAGGTGTGATTTTGGCCCATTCTTCCACACAAACAGTCTTCAAATCTTGAAGGTTTCGTGGACCTCTTCTATGAACTCTGATCTTTAGTTCTTTCCATAGATTTTCTGTTGGATTCAGGTCAGGTGATTGGCTGGGCCATTCCAGCAGCTTTAGTTTCTTTCTCTGAAACCAACTGAGAGTTTCCTTGGCTTTGTGTTTGGGCTCATTGTCTTGCTGAAATGTCCAGCCACATTTCATCTTCATCATCTGGTAGATGGAAGCAGATTTTTATCAAGAATGTCTCTGTACATTTTTCCACCCATCCTTCCTTCAATTATTTGAAGTTTGCCAGTACCATATGCTGAAAAACAGCCCCACACCATGATGTTCCCACCTCCAAACTTCACTGTTGGTATGGTGTTTTTGGGCTGATGTGCAGTGCCATTTGACCTCCAAACATGATGTGTATTCTGGCATCCAAACAGTTCAATGTTGGTCTCATCTGACCAGACTATATTCTCCCAGTATTACACAGGCTTGTTTAAATGTTGTGCAGCAAACTTTAAAGGAGCTTCAACATGCTGTTTCTTCAGCAGTGGAGTCTTGCGTGGTGAGCGTGCATACAGGCCATGGTGGTTCAGTGCATTACTTATTGTTTTCTTTGAAACAATCGTACCTGCTAATTCCAGGTCTTTCTGAAGCTCTCCACAAGTGGTCCTTGGCTCTTGGACAACTCTTCTGATAATTATTTTCACTCCTCTATCAGAAATCTTGTGAGGAGCACCTGGTCGTGATCGGTTTATGGTGAAATGATGTTCTTTCCACTTCTGAATTATGGCCCCAACAGTGCTCACTGGAACCTTCAGAAGTTTAGACATTCTTCTGTAACCGATGCCATCATTATGCTTTGCAACAGAAAGGTTGTGAAGGTCGTGAGAGAGCTCTTTACTTTTACCCATCATCAGATGGTTCTTGTGTGATACCTGGCCATCATTTGGGACTGAACCAGCTGTTATTAACTTGCACTGACAAGGCGCTGGCTTGTTTTCTAATTACTGAGAGAGTTCAGCTGGTGTCTTGGCTTTCCATGCCTTTTTACACCTCCCTTTCTTCATGTGTTCAATACTTTTTCCCTGTGCCATTCCACATTATTAKAAATAACTTCATTTCTGGACATTTATGGTTTGATTTCTTTGTATGTATGGATCACTTGGGTTGTTACCGACATCTGGTGAAAATTTCATGTCATTAGCYCCTCTAGTAATATATTTACTGAGAAAAATGTTGACGTGTTCAATACTTATTTTACCCGCTGTATATTAATAAATATACAGATATATTTCTACACAAATGCTGTCAGAATGTATTGTTCTGTTTAGGAAGCAGATGGAAACATGTAGCATGAAGCATATACGACACACATGGATTTTATTTTGAAAGCAGGAGTTTCAGAAAGATGGCAGCGAGACGGTTTCAACCATATCAATGTTTTCAGCTGTGTTTGGATTTCGTCTTTCACAGAATTAATTAGTTTTTTGCTCTGACTTCCACAACACTGTATTTACCGTGCGATCTCCTTCCTCTACAGCCTTTGTCAGACCGGAGCGGAGTCTGTATAAATTGAGACACAAACGAACAGCTGCGACCTGCGCACCACAGCGGAGCGGAGACGCATGTAGTATAAATCCGGGGTAAGTGTTTCCTGTCTAATGCCAGGGTTTCACAAGGCTATCTGTGTGCGCAAGTCTACCAGAAGTCAATTTAATTATATTACAATATAACAAAAAAAAGGTCCCTATGACTTTCCATTAAATCATTAGGAAATTCATCTCTTTCTGTGGAGCTCCTGTATGTAACATTTCAGACAAGGTTCACAGCTGTATGAAAAATTGTGTCAGCCGGCCCTCTCTCTGGATCTAATAGGTCACTTTAATCAGTTAGTCTATCAAGTTTCTAATTAGCTGGTCGTGAAATGAAATGGTGTGTTGGGGCCTCCTCATTGTGCATGCTGTGTGTAGCTCAGTGATTACCACACAGCGCCTGCAATGTGGAGGCTGAGGCACACAGACGCATCTCACGTGAGCCGGCTGCAGAGTCACATTAAATAAATTGGTCACTGTTGTTCTGTTCACGTGTTATTGCCTCACATATCAGTGGAAGCAGCTGAGCTGATGGAGCCGTTTCAACTTTGAGATGCTATATCAGTGCAAACGTTTACTCTAAAATGTATTCGTGCTATTTGCCTTTGCTTTGGAACAAACAGATGTCTAAAAGAATATAGTATGATTTTCTCTTATTGCGTGTCACATTTCTTGTGCCCAGTTGCCGACTTCTTAATGATGAGTGGATTTTGGGAATGTGGATGGCTAATTACATGTAGCTACACATATTAAAGTCGATAAGATCATCTGGGATGGTGTCCACTAAAAATGGCAGTCAGACAGCAGAACCCAGGAACTGAAGCCAGAATGAGACTCTAGGGCTGTGTCCAAAACAGCAGGCCGGGTCCTCCGAAGGTCGAATTCGTCGACCACATAAGTCACAGCGCCACGACGAAGGACGTCCAAAACTGAAGACTCCTCCGATGCGGCCGACAAATATGTCCTTCCTTTGGCCCAAATCAAAGGACAGGTCTGAT
>NW_013952716.1:631331-637212 GCF_001266775.1 Austrofundulus limnaeus | reverse complement strand
GTATAGATGTGTTTTTAAATATTATTTTTCGTCATAAAAACGCGAAATAAACATGAACCTACAGCGGGTCAATTAGTTCTTCAAATGATACTTTTAAGTTAATTTTATAGTTTTGTGATATTAATAATGCTAATGTATTGATATTTTTCTAGTTTTGATTTAAGTTTGCTTGTTTAGCGTCGTCACAGTTGCTAGGTGACATGACATATGCCGGGGTAAGAAGGGGAGGCTAGACCGTCCAAATTCACAGCCTCTTTTTTTCCGGTCTTCCCGGTCTACCAAGGACCCGGCCCGCCGAGACCGGGTAGTCTGGGTCCTCCGGAGGACCCGGCCTGTCGTTTTGGACACAGCCTTGATGTGTCTCAATTCAGGGGTTGCAGCCCATGTAGACCTTGGCCTATGGAGTCCACACTATTCAAAGTCCTGGTAGGCTGAATAAAATGAGTCAGTCTAAACTTTAGATGACGTGTTTGCTTGATTACACACTACCCTGTTACCATTGTGTTATGTTTTATATCATATCACCTAAAAATGCGTAAAACCTAAAACGTGATGGAACACGTATTCACACAACTTTTCACTGGAGCTACAACTTCCCAACATTCAATGTATTTTACAAACAGCACACTTAAATGCATATTTTCTTTGTGGCCCAATTACCCTCATGTAGGAACTGCCCATGTTGGGAGTGTAGCTTGCTGTGGCACAGTGCGTCTAATTTTAAGCTTGTGTGGATTCACATTTTGTTTATATTTCCAAGTTCTACTATCTTTGTCAACCCAGGCCATTCAATCAGTTGCTTATTAATTAGCTTAGCATAGGGTGAGTCAGTCCCATTGGGAGCTTAACCAGACAATTAAATTGTGGCTATTAGAAAGACAGAGTGGAGACCTTTGCTTGGTTCCAGACAGTTTGTCTTGCATACTGTCCATCTTGCTGCAATGCTGTTGGAGTATACTGTATGTGAGAGGATAAAAAATATATTAAGAAGATGAGAACTGGAAACATAGAAGACAGTAGAGGGAGAAAACTGGAATAAATTGGAAGTTTGATAGTGAAACAAGGGGTCCCTATTGGTAAAATGCATGAAGTAGGCCACACAAACACCTCTTTACTGCAGAGGATTGACAGACAGTCATGGGTCGGTTCTTTCTACTGAAGCAACTTTTTGTTTCTAAAAACAGAACCTATTGTATACCTTCTGTCTGCCATGCTCTGATTAACACATTCAGTTGTGACGTGCATGAAAGCTGTTCTCTTTCCATTTATTTTGAGGCTGAATTTGCTCAATATCTTTAACATGAAAGAACTCCTGTTAGAGAAGCTGAGCGTCACACCTGACAAATGACAATTACAGATTTTAGTTATTGATCGTGTACAGATTATGAAGAGACTCTAAGCCTGTTTAATCTTTTGTTATTTAAGAAAAATCACAAACATGTCAAAACATGTTTTCCATTCAAAGCTGTCAGTTTCTTTTTTTTATTAAAACCAAAAATAAAAACATAACTGGATAAGCATTTATTAAAATGGTCAGAAACATGCATTTATAAAAGCAAACTGTTTACATCAGTGCTTGTCAACTGGTGGCCCGCAGGCCGGAAGTAGCCCGCAGTTGACCTCAGTCTGGTCCATTATCAAGTTTTTTTTTTTGTTTAGACTTTAATGACAAATATTTCAGTCACAGTTTCAATCCTGTTATTTAAATTATCACCAACTTCACCTGCCTACCAATTATTTATTTCAAATAAAAATTATTATTATATATATATATATATTTGAAATTCAAAATCTAATTTAATTTAAATTAGATTTTAAAACAGAGAAAATAAAGTAGACTGTATTTATTTAAGTAAATGTCCAGCCCTTGAGCCATTGGTTTTCATTAATTGTGGCCCCCTGAGCAACATACAGTAGTTGGTAAGCCCTGGTTTACACATTGTCATTTGTTCTGCAGCTACAATCCAAAATAAATAACAACTTTGACCTAATGTAAACATCTTTCCTGGGATAATAGTTTTTCTCACACACATTTGCTTTCAAAGTTGGGTTTTCAGACCCAGTGGAAAACTATTTTCATGTAGATTTTCTCATGAGCTTCAACTCATTTGGGGTCAATATTGGAAATTAATTTAACCCTAAAATCCATGAGAACATTTTGCAAATAAAAAATACAGTTCAACACCATCAAGCTTAAAAAATTGGCCTTTTTTTAAAGAACGCCTTTGATTTGTGAGTAACTTCCGGTGAGCCATTTAATTGAAGTAAGAGCTGAAATGCACAGATCCTCGTTGGACTTTGATCACAAACTGAGGGAGCAGCTGAGTCTTAACCTCAAGATTTGGAATCAAACACTTGCGTCTTTAAGTTTTCTCCCTGCTGAGAGTGTCACAAATCCCCATCTATCAAACTGAAGACAAGACAAGAGGGGGGCTTTCATGCAGGCTTGAATAAATTACCTTAAAAGATTGCTGTCCAGTTAACACCACTGCTGACAAGAGAACAAGCTTTGGGAAAAGAAGAACAAAGGAATACATCTACATCAGAAGTGCCTCGGTGGGGTTGGCCACGAGTCATCATCACTAAAAGCAAAATGTGTTGGTAGATTAAGGCAAAATCCACAAAAAAAAAAAAAGACTTTAAGCTAATGTAGCTCCTGTTTTGTTTGAGGTTCCCAGTGGTACTGTATTCACGACTCTTTCAAAATTCATCAATGACTTCTGAACTGCCAAGAGGGAGCATCAACATGGAAGGGGCTGTTTGGCAATTTAGCGATACTGTCTTCTCAACAAAGAACACAAAGGCAGCTTTGTGGAATTGTGGTTGGTACTGCTGCCTCACAGCCAGAAGGCCTGGGGCCTTTCTGTGTGGAGTTTGCATGTTTATTTTGTGTTTTAGTGAATTTTCTCTACAGTTTCCTCCCCTACAGTCCAAGTCATGCAGATTTTGGTCAATATTAACAATTTTGATCAACTTCTGATGTAGAATTTCAAAATAAAAGAACTCCCAATGTGGACATTTTACAACTATTTTCCTCTAAATTCTTGTCTTTATTGCAGCTAAATGACTAGTTGTCAGAGACTGCTCTCACTTCAGGCTGACTATAGAAGTCCTCCAGATGTTCCTCAACAATTTTGGGCAACTTCTGATGTAGCATTTCAAAAATAAAAGAACTCCCAATGTGGACATTTTACAACTATTGTTCCTCTAAGTTCCTGTTTTTTTATTGCAGCTAAATAGCTAGTTGTCAGAGACTGGTCTCACTTCAGCCTGACTACAGAAGTCCTCTAGATGTTCCTCAACAATTTTGAGCAATGTCTGATGTGGCATTTCAAAATAATGGCATTCAAATATTGACTTTGTTACTTCATGTGCCCCTAAGTTGCTATCTTTATTGCAGCTAAATGGCTAGTTGTCAGAGACTGGTCTCACTTCAGGCTGAGATGTTCCTCAACAATTTTGAGCAACTTCTGATTTAGCATTTCAAAATAATGGCACTCACAAAACTGACATTTTACAATTATTGTTCCCTAAGTTCCTGTCTTAATTGCAGCTAAACAGCTAGTTGTCAGAGACTGATCTCACTTTAGGCTGAACCTACACGTTCTCCAGATGTTCCTTAACAATTTTGAGTAACTTCTTATGTCGAATTTTAAAATAAAAGAGCTCCCAATATGGACATTTTACAACAATCGTTCATCTAAGTTCCTATCTTTATTGCAGCAAACAGCTAGTTGTCAGAGACTCATCACTTCAGGCTCACTCTAGAAGTCCTCTAGATGTTCTTCAACATTTTGAACAATATCTAATGTGGCTTTTCAAAATAATAGCATTCAAAATATTGATATTGTTACTTCATGTGCCCCTAACGAGCTCTGTGATATCACTGTGGTTCGACTGGTTAATAAAATTTGTATAGCATCAGAAAAAACGTTGTTTTTTTTGAGGATTGGATACTTTTTTTGGAGAAGTAGATGGCAAAGCATAGCTGGTGTGAAGTCAATTCAAGAAAAAAAAAAGTCATGCGTTTCCACACGGACCTAAAAGAGGGACGGACAAGGGAAAAAAAGAGATGACGGAAGAGAAAGCCACCAAACAAAGAGGACAGGAGTTTGCTGATTTTTGAATCACAGATCCTAGTCAACCTGTGCAAAACTGGATGATCTTGTAGATGAGCAGAGAGGCAGCCGGTAAGACATAAGCTGTGTTGTTATGGGACCGCAAAGTTGTCTACATTCCTYKATTCRAGTTTGGTCGATGGGATCATTAGCARCTAATGGTGACAGCTGAACTGAAGTGAGGGATTGCAGCGGTGATGCTTGCCTTTCATTGATTGATGGACTTTTATGATTGAATTGATTATTGTATTTATGAAATGGATTTGGGTACCAAGTTCAATTGTTAATTAATTTATCATCAATTTCAAAGAATAACTTAAAGCTAAATTTATAATAAATATTTATTATRAATGTTGAGAAGRAGAGTTTGTATGTTAAATGTATGAAATGTAAATGTAAATAATATCTTAYATGCACTTTAAAATTAAGTTTAAAGTTAACATAAATTTAGTCACTTGTGTATTTAATTTGGATTATTTTGTATGTTGCTTGGTATTATCTGTATAATTTGTCATTTCCTTTGCAATTAAGTGGAATTAATTTACACAGATTAGTAATTATTTTGTTTGGGTTTGTTTAAAGGTTTTTTACCTGCATCCTCTGGATCAACGGTGAAKATGTTCATACACTGAAATAAATGGAAGTAAAAGCAAGAAAAAACTGTTTGGTCCTTCGAATAAAATCCCTGTCATTCAGAGTCTGCATGGGGTCATCCATCCCTTTTCAAATGGGGAAGTTGCACAGTTTAAAAAATAACTTGACAGCTGGCCTTGCTCAAGTTCTGATGAATAGAGATTCCTTCCAAGTCATCTAGGTATACTCTCGTTATATCAATCAATATACAAGTGTGTTCCAGAACAGATTTATGGTAAATTGTCAGGATTATGTTATTGTTTCGTGGTTCCTTGTAGTTTTAGTTCTTGTTTAGTTCCTTTTCTGAAATTTTATGTTTATCTTTAGGTCAAACAATACGTTGAAGAAATTTGTTGGGGTTGTTTACTACTGACTTTTAAAGACACTGCATATTGTATAGTCTTTTATTAGGTGAACGGTAATTTTATGTGCAGACTGGGTTTTGGGACTCTTGATCAGGGTTTCACAAACTCAGGATGCTTTTAGTTGGATAGTCTGATTTAAAACAACACATATAAGAACCGTGATTAACATTAGCATGAGGAATAATGACTGAGGACCATGGACTCAGATTGGGAAGTGCTGATCCTCATCCCAGCTGGTTCACAGTCAGCTGTGAACCACTCCAGTGACAGCTGAAGATCACGGCGCAACAACGCCAACAGAACCACATCATGGAATCCTGAGGACACTGAACTGAACTCCCTCTATCCCCTGGTTGCACCGAGAAACTCTGTCCATACAAGTTTTAATCTGTAATAACTGGCAGCCCTGGTGGGGTCCAACTCCCATTCTGAAGGGGGTCCGGCTCCAAGCAATGCGGACCACACTCTCACACTGCTTGAATAGGGACTGAATGACCCGTAACAATGGACCCACAATCCCATACTCACAGAGCACCCCCCCCCCCCCACAGTGTACCTCAAAGAACACCTTCAAATGTCTTCTTCAAGTTGACAAACATGTAGACTGGATGGGCAAACTCCCATGACTCCCTCAAGGACCCTAATGAAGGTAAAGAGCCGGTCCAGTGTCCCAAGGCCAGGACATGTGTAATCATTGGGCCTCATGCAAGAACCGTTCGTACGCACAGATTTGTTCTTAAATTGTGCGTACGAGTGATTTAGGAG
>NW_013952716.1:615342-630551 GCF_001266775.1 Austrofundulus limnaeus | reverse complement strand
TTATGCTAATCTCCTATCGCGTGCACAAGCAGCTGGATAGAACAGGTGGAATTTACGCAGCTCATTTACACACGTTTCCTGAAGATAGAAGAGTTTGTTGAATCTCACGTGACATGTTCGTACGAACCCTTTGTACGAACAAAAGTAAGAGAAATTTAGGATAAGAATACGAACATGTTCTTGCATGAGGCCCATTGTGTCCTTATTCATTGTGCCCTTAGTCAGCCACTCACACCTGTTGTCACTCCCAATCAGCCCATCTGCCTCCAATATCTAATCAACCTCTGCTCTTTATATTCAGTCTCTTGCCATCTTCTGGTTAGTTCTCTGTTTTCTTATCTTTCAGCTATCAATGGTGCTTCTTGTGTTTCCATGGTTTTACCAGCATTTAATGTTTTTATAAGTGTTGCTGTCACATCAGCTTTTGTTCTATTATTAAATACATTTTGTTTTGAGTTCCCCATCTGCAATTTAGGTCCAAAACCTCCAACTGGCCTGCTATACAGTATTTAGACTTGTAAATAAATAAATGAATGAATAAATAAACAACATTTTATACACCTTTTTATTGTGCAGTACATCTTGCCAAAAAACGGTAACAATCTAGTTTCACTTAATACCTTTTTTAACTCTAAATTCATGGTTTGTTTTTGTTTCACTGTTCACTCAGCTGTCAAGTCTGTGTGAGAGACGTTTGCTCACCTTTACCTGTCTGCTGGGGTCCACCAGAACTCGTAAGCTTGAATTCAAAAAGGCAACACCAAGCACACACAAAAAAAAAAAAAAAAAAAAACAATGAGCCAAACCACTGTAGAAGAACAAAACACATTCTTGTTTTGATAAAATATTGTTTTGAAAAAATACTGTTATCCACATTTGAATAGTTTAATTTTAGGAACTGCACAAATAAAAAAATGTGCAAAATTCTGGTGAGAAATTGCAAAAACTTTTTTTTGTCTTTTGTATAGTTTAGGCATACACACATAACACACAGTTTTTTATGTGCTCCCTTCTGCAGGTTACCACAAAAACTGAAATTGCATGAAGTGCCTGTGACATGTATATCCTTCACATACAAAAGTTCAAAGAAAACATCTTTATAAAGAAACTTGGCATAATATACATGACTTTACCCATTTTGTCACAAAACTGGCATATTTCTTTAAAAGGAAGTGCCATCAAAGGGGAACTCTTAATGAAAGAAAACACTCTGATCTTTGTTTATTGAAACAATTTCATTTGAACTCTGACTTTTATCCATCTCTCTCTGATAGTGACTAAAAATAATCTAAAGAAACATCATATTCTTCTCTGTTGTTAGTCATTTTAGTAATGCTCTGTTCACATGCAGAGGTTCCCCTTTGACATCACTTCCTGTTGCTTGACCATCAAATTACTCAACAACTGTTCATCTCAGCAGCGTGTATTGTTTTCTGCAATATGCTATCAATGTTATCTTTACAAAAAATAATTCATATTTATTACAAAAAATGATGTCATAGGCACTTTAAAGACCCCTGATTAGTTGATCAAATTTGTACTGTGTCAAACAGCTGTAGTGCATGAGTTAATTTTCATCTGCTTGATTGAAAATGTCTTAGACCAACAAATACATTCAAATAACAAATGACAACTTTTGCAGGAACATCATAAGCAGTTCTGGAAACTGGAAAACTGCAGAACTGAAAGAAGTGGACAAACACAGAGTGTGTCTTTTCTGTGGGAGTTAAATTATACAACTAAAAGAGGACTGATAAGAGGTGGGAACAGTTGGTGCTTTTTTAAGATGAAGAGGAGGAAGCAGCTGTTTTTTTTCTAAACCACACATCGAAAGATAGAATTTTTAACAAGGCTGCTGGGCTGATTTTGTACCCAGAAAAAAATAGAAAATATTTTCTGGATGTGGATTGATTGATAGATAACAGAGAATGGGTGTCTTTTTGTCTTTTGGTTTTAACATACAATGAATAAATAAATAAATTAATAGCTATGAAGTAAAGCAGCATGAAAATATGATTTTTATGATAACTAAAAGACATTTATGTTTTTATTTAACTTTTTTTTTTACTTTAAAGCTGTCAACACAAATCCTGAGATGATGGTGATCAAGTTGAGGGCATGGCTGGGAAACTTGTTTCATTTTGGCTGAGTCTGAAATTGCAGTATTGTAACCAGATTTGGACAGATGTGACTGTTACACAAGAGTTATAACAGGAAAATAGTTTCTGCATGTCCAATACAAATGTCAACATCAGCAATTTTCAAATATACATTTGATGCAGTCTGTAAGTCCTGCAGACTGGTGAAGTTTGAATAGATAATTATAGCTGCATTCAGCAAAAGTGTTGTCAGAACTCTCACAGCCCCCCTTGGCTGAAATGAATTCAAAATTTGTGGCCAAAATGTTGTGTGGAACACAGCCTACACATGCTAGTATAACACTTGGATTGTTTGACAGTTAGTGGCCTTTTAAAAGTAGGGTTTCAGTCAAACCAACTCTGAATCTAAGCTTAGCACAAAAAAGAAATAACTTTGTATTTGGTAGATTTCTTTGTTGTAACAATGCTTCTTGGCAAAAAAATCCTATTAAATGGTGCAACGTTTTATAAAGAACATGCATTTATGGGATGAGCCGTAGAGCTGAGTGTGTGAGTTGCGCACATGAAAAATTTGCCTAATTTTCTCTGCCAAACAGCTAATATTTCTGTCACTGTTGGCACTTATTTTGAGCTTTTCAGATCTAAAGACCGTCTCATTCAGAGCCTGTGTATGACCCTGGAAGTCTACGACAAAATGGCCCTGATTCACATGCTCATAATTCTTACAAAACCCTGGTCACACCCCCTGGGGGTGGTTCATCCTATGTCAGCATTGGAATGCCAGAAATGGAGATTATTCTTATGTTGCTGGAGTGAGGCACATATAAAGTAGAGACTTGTTGATTCTCTTCAAGTTTAAAATAAGTAACTTCAGTCATTCACAAAGTAAAACACATTGCTGTATCAAAAATTCATATGTCACAAAATATCTTTCATATAACTTCTTTTGAACATTTTAGAGGAACCTTTAGGGTTTCTCTGTCTGAGGTACAGGATCATTTAGGTTAATTCTTACCACATGCGTGTGCTGCTCTTCCTAAATATTGTACTGCTAAAGTGTTGCAACTGCTGCTGGTCAGATAAAAGCTTAAAAGCTAAATAACCATATATTCATTTCAGTGTGGTCATGTGGCTGTATTATATCAGAGTATAATATCAAATCAAATGGATAATGGAGTTGGCAATACTAGTACTTTGCTGGTGCCATGTAGACAATCTGCAGTTTATTACTGGGTGAGGTCATAGGCTGTTGTATGCCCTCCTGTGGAGAGTCAAACCACAGCTGTTAGAATTTGGCACGTTGCAGGTTGTCCATGGACTCATGTTGTATACATCCATATTTCCATTACCTTGACCCGCTTCTTCCTTTCTGGATCAGTGGGGGTCACTGGTGCCCATGTTCAGCCATTGTTGTGTGAGATTTGGGGGACACCCTAGACAGGCGACAAGTCCATCATAGCACCACATAGATACAAATGAATCATCACCTCCGATAGTGATTTGGGTACCACTGATGGCAAATCATTACATCAGTGACACATTTTGGCTGCATGCCTTACCCCTCCCAAAACAAATCATTGTTAGTCTTTTGACAAGGCAATATCCACCTATATACAACAAATGGGCTTAGTTGGTAGAACTGTTGCCTCTCATGAAGAAGGTATCTGGATCGAATCCTGGCCTTGGGAACCAGGGGACTTTTCAGTGTATAGTTTGCATTTTCTCTACATGCATTCGTGAGTTTTCTCTGGGTTTTTTGGCTCAGTCCCAAAGACTAAAAACAGGCATGTTAGAAGCACGTTWGGTTAATTTGCAACTGTAAATTGTCCTTAGATATGAGAGCATGAATGARTGAAGTCATACCCTTTGGAAAGAGTGATGTCAGTGTGTCTCTCCACGACACTGGCAGGATTAGTCCCTTCCTTCTAGTGTGGCCACAGACGCACAGCATGATCATCTGTGATAAGGAAGAACTAAAGGGTATTGCTGAAGATAGTGTAGTGCCCCTCATTCATTCATGCCTCACAGCCAAGGCCTCCGAGCACTGTTATCTTCTAAATAAACTGTAATATAGTACATACACTCTGACAAGACTTGTTTCCTTAAACACATCATTGTCACACTTTGTGTAAATCAGCTGTGTTTTCTCTGCTGAGCAAGACCATGAGTTGACTTTGATGTAAAATAGTAAAGATCATTAAAACATATTGGGGAATTCTAAAAGACTTTGGCAAAGAGTATGTCAACATTTTACATCTTTCATTGCCAGCATGGCTGCATTGCTTCATATTAAAGTAGTGAACCCAGTAATGACTAGGATTGTGCCTCTCTTGTAATAGGGAAAACCAGTAGAATTTGAAAGTTCTCCTACTCATTGACCATGCTAAATACAATTAGCAAAACAAGTTGATCTTAATAAGTCCTTTTTTGTTTGTTTGTTTTGCATTATGTGCATTCAAACACTGCAGCAAAACATGTTCACTTGTAATGGTTGGGCAGTACTACATATGTTTGAACTCCTAAGATACAAACCAAAATAAGTAAAAATAAAAATGTATTGCAGCTATCATTTATGCTTTGTGCACTTGTCAGCTAAACTGGATTTTATGGTTGGGGATGTTGTGAAACCTTTAGCTTTCCCAGTCAGAATTTTGAATTTAGGGTCTTTCCAGTTGATTTTTCCAACTTGAAACTACAAACAAATGCAACATCTATTCTAAATGCACTTCTGCACAGAGCTGCTGCTGCTGATTCAATTGCCTTGTGTCCTATGTGCATCAGCAAACTGTTATGAACTGATTACTCTTTATATCACTAGTAGCAGAGGTGGTACAGTAAGTCATTAATATTATTACTTTGGACTTGACTTGGAAAAAATGTTTAGACTTCTGACTTGACTTGGACTTTTACACCAATGATTTGGACCTGTTTACTTAAAAAAGACTGGGAATGTTATCCAAAATCTAAAGCTTGAAACACATTATTTATAAATTGCTGCCTAATAATTATTTTCATTCATTCTGTTTTTAACAAACACAGACTGTCCCTCTGTTTTTCTACACTCTGAGTTGCAGCAATCAAGTTAACCAAATTAACTTACTTTGTAAGTTCAGCTGCACATTTCATCACAATTTGAGATACATACAGATTTTAAAAAATCATATATTATTTACATTTAACATATAATTGCAACATTGTTAAAATAAATAAAYTCTCGAAAGGGATGGAAATTACAAGTTGTAGACTACAACAACTTGTAGTCTACAACTTGCTCGTACTGACTACTACTATGTTAGACTTGACTCAGGACTTGTGGATCAAGTCTGGAAACTTGGTCCCACCTCTGACTAGTAGTGTGAATTCATTTTTGTGGTTTCCTAAACCTAAACAATTGGAGAACAAAAACATATAGTTTAGTGTATTAAGAAAAGCAGACAACCCTAAACATTTCAAACCAAATCATGCACATGTACCTCTAAAGCCTTTAAATTGGTGCCATTTGACATTTTTTGAGCATCTTCTTTTGAATTTAATACCGTAGAGACAGCTGGAAATTAAGAGGGAATTTTAAGTCTTCAAAAAAATATTTTATGTGTCGTTTATTTTTATTTTTAACATCTGCTTCTTTTATTTAAATTTGTACAAATACGTGCTTCTGTACTTCTTAAATTTGACATCCTTTTATTTTGGCGGTATGAGTGATTTTGTGACACTGTAAAATTTGTGAAAAAATGCTATAAACTTGTCCTGTGAACATTTTTTTAATTCATTAAGTACTATTATGATGCCTTTTAAAAGATAATGAAGATTTTTTTCACAATTTTCTTTTTTGCAAGTCACAGCATTTCCTCCTTTCTTCCTCCTTGTCTCTCCTCCTCTTCATCTCCTTCCTCTCTCTTTCTGTGGTAATGAATACTGAATCAGTCAGAGACAGACGGTGCGTGGGGTCTCCCCGGAGGAGGCAGACACACAGAAAAAGAAGAAGAAAAAAAGAAAAACAATGCACAAATCTACACAGACATATGCCACAGTAAGAAAACCTTCTGCTTCATAAGAATGCATGCATCCACAGGAGAACATATACTGAGGTGGATTTGTCGCTTTAACAAATATCAGCTTTTATTTTTCTTAGCAGTAATCAGCAACTGCAATAGCGTTTCAATCAAAAGTGAAGGATTAGAAATCAAGGTTAATGAGCATTTAAAAATGGTTATTTCATTTTAAATCACTTGTTCTTTCCATTCTGCTCTCTTTGTACCGRTTTGCATCACTGTCTCATGACGTTATGCTAAGCAGCTCCTCCTCTGCCTCCTTTTTGATTAACATACTGCTGAGTGCTTTTTATGTGTGGTCTCCCTCAGAGAGCATGAAGGCCCCATGCTGCCAGATTAAAAGTTTACACTTGGRAAAGGAGTGGAGACTGGCATTGCATAACACTTAACATACTGTGAAAACACATGCTCCTTTTTCCAAGGGTAAATACTGTACAACAGATTTCTTCTTTTCTTTTTTTTTGTCTTACCACTGAAACAGACCCTCATGAGTAAATGAGAACAAAAGTAATAGACTGGATGAATTTTTTTTGTTGTTGTTGTTCTTGATGGGATCCTGTGCAATTTGAGGCTCTTTAAAAAATCATTTTATAATCATTTCTAAAGATACGCCCTCGAGGTACGCATCTGAGCGTCTTCAAGTTCAGTCCAAAAATATCAAATGTGGTCAGAGAAAAACAGAAAATCCACCAAAATTAAAAAAGGAACCTCATAAAGGTCATATGTTTTTTATTTTTCAGTTTCACTTTTAATATCCATCCATTCATCTATCTTCACACACTTGTTCCTGTTCCTTGTTCTCAGAGAGCAGGTACCCATTGGGCAAAGGCTACCTTTGCTAACCTTTTACTWCTTTTATCTTCCGTCTACTCCTTTTAGCTTCTGTTTTCCTTTTCACTTGAACAACTTAGGTTCAGGGGGTTGGTTTTTTTTTGMTTTCTGTCTTTTATTCCTTGTGTCAGTTTGGTTCACCTGTCTGAGTGTGCCCCATTTCAGGAGCTGCATCCCACCTAGACCGTGGCCCACGTAGGCCACACCCTAGTCCTAGTCCATGCCAGTCCGGATAGGCTGCATAAAATGCCTTCAACGCAACAGGAGTACCATAAAAGCAGAGTTTTATCAAATTCTTGATGTCAAGCCTGCTTCACAGTATAGGTTTCTGGTTTAATTAGCTAAATAAGGTGAGTAGAATCACTTTATTATATTTGTTTATATGTTTTAGTATGGAAATACAATCACAGCACAACATAGTTCACTACACAAACCACATAGAGAGAAGGCAACTCTGTGGTCAGTAAGTTGTCACTTTGAATCTCCTGACTGGTACAGAAACTATGGGTGAGAAAGGTGCTTCTACATTCATTTGCTGCACTCTGGACCCTTGAGCAAGACCATGTACCCCTCCTCAGCTGCTCCCCGAGGTGCCCTAGATGGCAACCCCTTGCTCCACAAAATGTGGGCTGTGGTAACTGAACACCATGTTACCACAGCCCCAGCCATAACCATCAGAACCTACTGATTTAAAAAAAATATTTACTGTCATTTGGTTTAACGATGGGCATGTCATGTCAACCGTCAACACAAATGATCTGTTGAATCATTCAGGGACATTTTTTATATAGAATGTCACACATTTATGTCAGGCAGCAACTTGATGTTTGACAATAAATGCATCACTCATCTGAAACCCTTTCTACCTGACATACTGACTGAGCAGTTCAGGTCTGCGTGGAATGAAGATGGACATGAAAATGTGAAGACAAAAAAAAACCTGAATAAAGCCTGACTGGACCGAACAAAACATAACAAATAAATCAAAACCTGTTCATTTGATTGGGTTTTGTTGAGCGTGTTCTTCCGAAGAACTAAGGCTGCAGGACCCTTGGTGAAATGAAAATGGGTGATGTACAGTAGGATCACTGCAGCAGCTGCMTCTTGACGATAAGAAGCCCAAGAGACATGCTGGCACATAAACACATTTTATACAGTATGTTTCAAGAGATAAAGTTGTATGCCATGTGTGTGATTTACTCCTACGATTTGACTCCTTTAACTCTCCACTTGGTCATAAAAACCGATGACATCTTCAAGCACTATGTTTGTTCCTTGGAGAAGAGAGGACACAGAAGACGTGGCAGTAAACACAAAAGGACAGCAAAGGCGGACAGGATGTGACAGAGCAATTTTTAGGAGAGTAGGGTAGAGATAGGGATTTACAGGAAGATGAAAAGTGAATGAAAGAATTGAACCAAACCAAGGAAAAAGCAGGATTCAAGGACGGTAAACCAAATTTATGGGATAAAAGCTGGTCTATAAATTAGAGAGAACAAGGCCGAAAGAGATGTCAAGTGAGGAGGCGGATAAAAAAAACTGTTGAATGACAAATGATCTGAGGTAGAGAAGTGAAGAAAAAGTGTTGAAGAAAAAAAATAAATCATCTCAGGCTGCCATGAGTGGCAGATGATAATCCACTTGTGTGTGTGAGTGTGTAAATGAACCTAGAATCTGAGTCTGCAAAGAAGGATTTCAGGTTGGGACCTTTAACTGTGATTTTAAGGAGGGTGGATTGTGCAAAATTAACTTTCTTAAGCTTTATATTAGGTTAAAATGTCACTCCCTCATCAAAAACATACCCAATGTTGCTTTGACTCATTCATGCTTGTTATAGAAATCCTTGAATCTCCTTTGGTAGCCATGTGGAGCTGCTACAAAGCACCACCTATTTGTACAAAGCTCCTCCCTGGAGCTCAGTCTGCAGCCGAGCTCCCGCCCCACAGAGCACCCTTCCCCGAAGCATTGTTGTGAAGATGTGCTGAAGTGGGAGTGTCTGAAACGGTAGGAGGTTTGCGTTAAAATGACCCACAAGGCTTCTGTTTTTGGGGGCCATGTGCTTTTTAAATGCTTCTTTTTCATATTTAAATCCAAAAAACATGTAAAATAGGTTGTTTTCAGGTCCAGGCCTAGCTTGACAAAGACATCTGCAATCTCAAGGGATTAGCCTGGTTAACAATGGTAAAATCAAAAAATATAATAATTATCATGAAGTTGGGGTCTATATAAAGTGGAATGCTTTGGTTTAAATTACTCCTTATTGTAACTCCACAAGCCCCTCTATAATCCCTTTTCTCAGGTGCATGTCAGATCAACTCGTTTTGGTGCTGTCTCTTTAATTGCAAATGAGGCATTTTACACTCGGCCCCCTTCAGGTTTCACTGTCAACAATCYTTGCCTACTCCACCCCTTTTGGCCATTTTTGTAGTTTGATAGCAGAGATATTATATAGCAGTATGGAAACCTTTAATTTACACAAGGATTAAAATGGAAGACTTGTCCATCCAGCCTTACATGTTGGAGCTAGAGTCTGACCCAGAGTGGGTCTAAAATGTGGATTTTGCATATTTCCCCTTTAAGGCCCTTTGGGTCTTTTAGACCAGAGGGCACCAGGAGGGTTAAAGTATCCTTTTAGTTGCATTTTTTCTTCATTCCCCCGTCAGCCCTATTCTTTTTCTCCTTCATTTTCTCCCTGACAGACACGCATACAGACACCAATACAGGTAGGCTTGAATGCCCTCATCTGTCAATAACTGACTCACCCAGATTCTCCAGACTTCATTTGTATGCACGTCTGAAAGTCCAACTTAAATCTCTCTCGTGGTTGAATGTAGTAGAGCCAAGTTGTAAAGATACAACAGTGTTATCTGCTTTGGTCAAGCTTCTGTGGCCATTTGGCACACACACACACACACACACACACACACACAATAGGAGGTTATCATGTCTGACAAAGAATATTATATGTTTTGGTTTGGGCTTGTCGGCTTCCTACAAGAAAAACGAGACACACTGCATCTGCTTCACAAATACAATGGCTTCATTTTTTTTCCCCATTAGGACCCATTTATTGGAAGCAATTACATGGGTCAGGCTGTATTTTAATTAAGAACTAATGAACATTAGGACATGCAGAGTGAGAGAGGCTGTTGTGAGGGGAGATATGAAAATAAATCATTTTAAAAATGACCATAACCAAAAAAAAAAGACAAAAGAAAGAGCTGGTGCATTTAATTTACTTTTGATTTAAAGCTCAACAACTAATCATTTCAGTTTGTCTGAGGTGATAAGGAGATGCACATGCAATACTGAATACGGAAAGAAGAAAAAAACATTTTCCGAAATTCATACTTTTTTAAAACCAATTATTTTATTTATTTATTTATTTATTTATTTATTGCATAACTGGAAAGGTTTTTTATGACAATCTTGCTCTCCCTGTGTGAAAAGCACTTCCTGAGCAATTCAGTTGAGGATAAAAAGACGTAAATTTGGACACAAATTGCATCTATCAACCGCAGAAGATTGGCAAAATGGGAATAGGTGAGAGCTCGGTCGCATTTTGTTGTCACAGAAGGAAATTTTGAACTTAATACAGTGTCATCTTTTTTAATGTGTTTTTGTCCAGGCCAGCTGGGGAAAATAAACGTCTAGAGTGAGTCCTCGGGCCTCCATTCAGCAGGTGGAGTTTGGTAAACCTCTAAAAGGAAGTCTTTGAGTGGCTCAGGACCAAGTGCCAGGTAAATTAACTTGCCTCATAATAAAGAAGCAGAAAGTTTAAACTGCATTCCAACAGGCTTATTTGTATTCACGAACGTCTGTCAGTTCTTGTCCAAAATTTTGTGCCTAGAAATGTTAAGAGGCTTGGCAGTTTGCTTCAGCTTCATTTTCATCACTCCATCAATCTTTTAAAGTGTGTTTTGTTGAAAMTTTATTAACCCTCATTACCTTTCTTTTTAGAATATACCCCATTTTTGGATTTAGGGCTACATCTACTAACATCCTAAATAACGAGTGCTAAGTTGTGTGTACAACCTAAAAAAATCAACATGTTACTACTGGGCATGTTGTGGATGATCAACTAAGATTTCTATGCAAATGATAAAGTAAAAGTGGTTAAAACCACTCTTTTGCTACTGGCTGCAGTGTTGTAAAAAGTTTTGTTTTATTTAATTTTTTTTCATATTAAACATGGCATGGCTTTTATTTGTAATGGGCTCCAAATCAAACCTTAGGTTCTGCAGCGGCTCAAAAATGGCATAACTGAATAGACAATGTTTCTTTACTTARTATTTTTATTTTTGACAGTCCAAGTACCGTTATGTTGACACATGAACAGAACACTCTCTCTCTTTCTGTCTCTCCACTATGTCATTGTACCTGTGCCTCCTTCTTGTCACAATGGCCACAGAACACTTTGCTTGTTTATATTTAGCATAGTTGCAGGGCAGTTACAGATGCTAAAATGGCAACCGAAATCAGTTTCAGCTTTGATAAATCACAGTGCGGTCTTAAAATTTTACAATTGTATATCCTCCTACAGGTCATCTGTGATGCATTCGAGACCAGGGAATACTCAAATTTTTGAGGGTTAACCACACCAGATACATGTTACTGTGTGACTGTTGGAGGTGTGCACTATACAAGTGCTTTTAGTTCTAAATTTACTCAATATTTTAAAGAATCTAAGGTTTGAGAACAAAACTTCAGTACAAAATAGTAAGGATAGTTTCTTCATCTTCAAGGGGTGCTGAGTTCAAGTTTGGAGGTGCAACAGCACCCTCAAAAAAGGGCTAAAACTGCCCCCGGGTGTCCCAATACCAGTTTTTCTCAAGCACTCCAGTACTTTAGTTTGGCCAGAGGTGTCAAAAATATTCACATTCCTTACCTAAGTATAAGTATAGGGTTTAAAACTACCTTTTTTGGAAGTAGAAGTGTCAGCTCAAGCTTTTTACTCAAGTAAAAGTACAAAAGTACTGGCTTTAAAACTACTTAAAAGTATAAAAGTAAAAGTAATGAACACTTAAAAAAGCCATTAAAGATAAAAGCATTGTGGACTTGAAGGAGTTTGACCATTTCCCTAGGGCAGTCTTGTGGGGGGTACTCAGGGAGTATGGGGTGCCAAGCCCTTTCATACAGGCTGTTAGGTCCCTGTACGACCAGTGCCAGAGTTTTGTCCACATTGCCAGTAGTAAGTCGGACTCGTTTCCGGTGAGAGTTGGACTCCACCAAGGTTGCCCTTTGTCACAGATTCTGTTCATTACTTTTATGAACAGAATTTCTAGGCGCAGCCGAGGTGTTGAGGGGATCCTTTGGTGACCTTAGGATCACATCTCTGCTTTTTGCAGATGATGTGGTTCTATTGGCTTCATCAGATCGTGATCTCCAGCTCTCACTGGAGCGGTTCACAACCGAGTGTGAAGCAGTCGGGATGAGGATCGGTGCCTCCAAATCCGAGACCATGGTCTTGAGGTGGAAAAGCGTAGGGTGCCTTCTCCGGGTCGGGGAGGAGGTCCTGCCCCAAGTGGAGGAGTTTAAGTATCTCGGAGTCTTGTTCACAAATGAGGGAAAAATGGAGTGGGAGATCAATGGGCGGATCGGTGCTGCATCTGCAGTGATGCGGGTGCTGTACCGGTCAGCCATGGTGAAGCAAAAGTTGTGCCAGAAGCTCTTGATTTACTGGTCAGTCTACATTCCAACCCTCATCTATGGTCATGAGCTTTGGGTAGTGACCGAAAGAACAAGCAGCCGAAATTAGTTTCTTCGCAGGGTGTTTGGGCTCTCCCTTAGAGATAGGGTGAGAAGCTCGGTCGTCCGGGAGGGACTCAGAGTAGAGCCGCTGCTCCTTCACGTCGAGAGGAGCCAGTTGAGGTGGCTCGGCCATCTGGTTAGGATGCCTCCTGGACGTCTCCCTGGTGAGMTGTTCTGGYRYCYTCCCACTGSGAGGAGARCCKGAGGAAGACCCAGGACACGCTGGAGGGACTATGTCTCTCASCTGGCCTGGGAACGCCTTGGGATTCGCCTAGATGAGCTGACCCAAGTGGCTGGGGAGAGGGAAGTTTGGGTCTCTCTGCTTAGGCTGCTGCCACAGGGACGGACAGAAGGATAAAAGCTTAGGCTGTGCCACAGTGTTCTTTTTTTATTTGTTATTTTTATTGATGGCCTCCCTTCTCTCCTTATAGCCATCCTCTCCACACCAATATTATGAATTTTCTTTTTTTTAAATAGGAGAAAAAGAAGAAGAAAGAAAAAAAGTGAAATGTAATGAGAGAGTGAAAAAGAGATTAGAAGATATGTAAAATATATGTTGAGAAAACATAAGACAGCACACCGGACTTCTTGGCTCCACACCTACAAAACAAAGATAGCAAAACCACAGCAACAAAAATGCATATCTATATAATTATAATGACTTTAGCCTTGCTGAAAACCATACCCATATACGCTGTAGGGACTATGTTTCTCAGCTGGCCTGGGAACGCCTTGGGATTCGCCTAGATGAGCTGACCCAAGTGGCTGGGGAGAGGGAAGTTTGGGTCTCTCTGCTTAGGCTGCTGCCACAGGGACGGACAGAAGGATAAAAGCTTAGGCTGTGCCACAGTGTTGTACAGCGTATAACCCCGCCCCCTACAAATTTTTCTTCTAAAGTCAATAATGAGAATAATATTAAATTAAAATGTAATTGTTGAAAAACAATTGCAATTAACTGACTAGACTACTTGTTTCAGCCATGACCATCTTCATTCTACATGCATCTGTTACAGTATGTCCTGCTGGGATGGGATGTGATATGTGTTATACAGGTGTGATTGACTGAGTTCAATTCAATAGGGTGTCAGAATGTACATATTTATACTTCTCATCCAACCACAATCAAATTCACTCAAATTCTACAAAGTATTTGTACTTAGTTACTTGACTCCTTTGAGTTTGGACACTCTGCAAAACTAAGTACGTAAGTTCGTACTGATTTAGAACTTTACCATTACACAATGATTCAAAAAACAAAACATTTTTTATTTAGAAAAAAAGTGTCTCTCTTTCCTTATGAGCCTCCAGCCCCACTGACTGCATGATATACTGTATACTGTTAAAATATTTTACGATAAATAATAGCTCAGTTATGGTCCTACTGGTTTTAATAATTCTTTACATAAACCTGTTTTCAAAGGATCTGAATCATTACATGTAATACCACCATGTAAAACTGAACTGAAAATCACTATTAACCACACCATGAGCTGTATGACTCGCATTGTTCTCCAGTAAAGGCAAGCAAACCGGCGCTTATTCAGGTCAGACAGGATTAATGATCYGTGACTGTAAGTTTATGACTCCTTTCAGAACCAAGCAGGTTGCAGGACTTTTGAACTGCATGAATGTAACGGCTCATATTGGCGCAGAAAGTGGCAGGTCGTTAACAGTGAGGCCATGCTAATGGAGCCCATTCTATAGATTACTGTAAGTGCCTCATATTTATGCCATTGTAAAACTAGAGTGGTTTTGCTTATTCGCTGTTTTCTAAGAGCTATTCCAGTCATTAATCAGTAGTTCATTGAGTTTTAAAACAGCTTGAAGTACTCCAAATTGATTTGTTTTGACTGAGGTGGAATGAGGTTTTCTACACATTTTTGATCCAAAGTATTTTAATAAGAATTTTAATATAAATGAAGTGTTCCATATGGATTAAAAGCACTACGTGAGATTTGTTATCTCAGCATTTTTGCAGGAAATCTTCTTTTAGGTTAAGTACGATGTCAGTATTGACCACACATTACTTAAAAAACAGCATAGTTTGCTATCTTGATAAAGACCTATTTTAAAAAATATAGAAATTTTATTTTTGAAAAAGCCCTCTCATTTGTGCGTAGTGAGACGATGTGTTTGTGGGGTAGTCCCATTTGATTTTTCAGCTTCTCAGGCTTTCCATCTCCTCCATTCAGAGTGCTCTTGGTTACCATTTGATCTTCATTCCCATCTGTTGCTCCTGCTGAAAGGATAAGAAAATTCATCACCACACATTGGGCCTCATGCAAGAACATGTTCGTATTTTTATCCTAAATTTCTCTTACTTTTGTTCGTACAAAGGGTTCGTACGAACATGTCACGTCAGATTCAACAAACTCTTCTATCTTCAGGAAACGTGTGTAAATGAGCTGCGTAAATTCCACCTGTTCCAAACTATGGAGGTAAATTTGTGTTTTTATTATTCAATCAAACAAAAAGC
>NW_013952716.1:602089-614741 GCF_001266775.1 Austrofundulus limnaeus | reverse complement strand
CTGTTCGTAAAATATACAACAGGTCTGGACCACTCGTAAATTTTGTTCGTATCTGAAAAAAATCTTAGAATACGAAAACATTGGTGAATGGCACGAATTCTCCTAAATCACTCGTACGCACAACTTAAGAACAAATCTGTGCGTACAAACGGTTCTTGCATGAGGCCCATTGTCTTTACCTTTCTTTTAGGGTACTTTAACCCTCTTTGTTGTGCTTGGGTCAGAGTGACTTGGGTCATTTTGTGACCTCAGTTATAAAACTAAAACCTTGTATGTCCTTTTGACACAAGGGCAATTGGAACTCTGCATTTGAGAATGGCCTCAGGTTCTTCAAATTGTTCATCCCACATTAAAGTTATTTTTATTTTCAGAAAGGCACATGGAACTTTGAGAAGGATATTGGGGGATAAACAAACAGATGGAAAGAGACACTACGAGACGATGCCAGTGATATTTTAATTACTGAATGGCTGTAATGTTTATTGATYAGTCGTAGGATGGACCCAAATGCAGGCACAAAGGAAGCAGTTCCAGTAACTAAAGTAAATGGAAGAACTGGCAGAAGAACGGGATTCATGGATGAAAACAAACAATCTGACAGACTGAATAAAACTAAAAAGCATACAGTGTATACACTTGGATTGGGGATTAGCAGGGGATCACACCATCTGCAAAGAACAGCTTTACAATCTGAAGCCTCTTGAACCAGAGACAGTCAACAACCTTCGTGGAGTCCAGTACGAGCAATTACTGACAATAGTGTAATTAAAATGTAATAAAAGTATCATTCTCTGAAGGGTTAGCGTCATACACACACTGTCTGCACTTTGCTACCAAATGTCCTGATGCATCTCAGTAATCCAGGTAGAAAAAATCAAAAAGAAAAAATAAGTAGGTTCTCTGGATGGGTTCTTCTTTAGTGAAACGTTTCATCTCTCCTCCATGAGACTTCTTCAGTCTGATGAGTTTCAGGTGAACTCAGGCTTAAAAAGCACTGCCTCCACATGGTGGACAAGAAGGTCAGTCACATGCAAAAGAGGGCCATCACTTAAAAATAGGCTTGATTAGCTCTATTATTCATAGAGGGTGTGCCGCTGTGGTTCTTTGGTGTTGTGTCATGTGTATGTAGTGAATGCAGGCCGTCGGGTCAGGACTCTGCAGTTTACACTCATCTACAGGCCAGCGGTCACTCTTTCAGGGATGAAGATGTTCTCATCCTTGATAGAGAGGAACGCTTCATCCACCATTAAACAGAGGTGGAGGCCTTCGTGTCAAGTTGTCCTCCTCCTACAATGCTGTTATTGCAAGTATGACTCAGGCTCCTGTGAGCAAAAGGTGTGAATCAGGGCKCCAAAGAGGGAAAAAAGACAAAAACAAGGGGACGTTGAGCCCCACCTGCATTCACTACATACACATAACACGACATCTAAGTTATTGTTATTGCACTTGGCGATTTCAACCACACTAACTTGCCCGCTGACCTGCCCAACTTTGTCCAGCAAGTTACCTGCCCAAGCAGAGGCGCTAAGCGTCCGTGCTGGTCCAGTGCCTGTATCGACTCCTTGAGGGGCTGCTTCAAGTGCACGGATTGGGATGTATTCAGCGCAGCGGCGGTCAGTCTGGATGAGCTGACGGACACAGTGACGTCATATGTCAACTTTTGTGTGGAGATGTGCATCCTCACAAAAACAGTGAAAATACATAGTAACAATAAACCTTGGTTCACAAACGACTTTCAACTCCTTCGTAAGAAAAATAACTCTGCTTTCACAGAAGGCAACAAAGAGCAATATAATGCYGCCAAATATGAACTTAGGACTGCAATCAGGAAAGCAAAATCCAAATATGCACAAAGATTAGAAAAAGCAAATACACTCAAATGAAACTAAATCAATTTGGCAAAAACTAAAGAATATGACCAATTATAATAAAAGGCCTTGCCCTCTACCAGACATTGATAATAATTTACCAGACACACTAAATAACTTCTATGGCAGGTTTGAAGAGCACCTTCCCCTTCTCCATATCCCCTCCAATCCCCTCACCATCACCTCAATTTCTCATTCAGGAAGTTGAGATGAAAGCCTCTTTCAGTAAAAATAAAAAGATGAAAGCAGCAGGGCCCGATGGTGTCACCCCAGCTGTCCTGAAACATTGTGCAGCTCAGCTAGCCTCTGTCTTTACCTTCATCTTCAACAGTTCTCTCAGTCAGTGCAGAATCCCCAAATGCTTTAAGGATTCTGTTATCATCCTGGTACCTAAAACTAACAAAATATCCTGTCTTAATGATTACAGACCAATTTCTCTTACATCTGTTATCATGAAATCTTTTGAACACATTGTACTCTCACACCTGAAAGAAGTCACTTCCTCCATGATGGACAGCTACCATTTCGCATACCGGACCAACAGATCTGTTGAAGATGCAGTTAACCTGGCTCTTCATAACGGGCTGCAACACCTGGAATCTCCTAGCTCCTATGCCCGGATACTGTTCAATGGTTTTAGCTCTGCTTTCAATACTATAAACCCAGTCGATCTCTTCAATAAACTTATGGACATGGACATTGATCCCACTTTATGTTATTGGATACACAACTTTCTTGTACAAAGGACACATACTGTAGAGCCAGGGTGGGTAGCCTCTTATCCCAACCTCTTACCCTCAGTACAGGTGCCCCCCTGGGCTGTGTTCTTTCACCCTGGCTTTTCTCACTCTACACAAACACCCTTACATCCATTCACAACTCAGTTTCTATGATACAACAATAATTGGACTTATCACTAACATTAACGAACATCATCACGAACATGTAACCCAAGTAGTTACCTGGTGCCAAAATAATAACCTACAGCTTAACACATCAAAAACACATGAACTTATAGTTGATTTTTCTTGTTCACCAACTCACAAGACACCCATTTCCATCTCCACCTGTCCCATAACCATTACCGATTCATTTAAATTCCTGGGTACACACATCAGTAACACACTCAAATGGAAACAGCACTCTGACCAAATTTATAAAAAAGCCAATAAACTATTTTTTCTCAGACAATTAAAAAAATACAGAGTTCGGCATAACATTCTCATTCAGTTTTATACTGCCATTATTCAAAGCATACTCACCTCATCTATAATAGTCTGGTATGGAAACTTGGACACTCATTCATGCAAAAAACTACAGCATATAATAGATAAATCATCAAAAATTACAGGCTGTGCCCTCCCATCCATTGACACATTGTATCATAAATGCATTACACAACYAGCAACAAAGATCATCTCAGACCCCTCTCATCCTGCATATCATCTGTTTACACTTATGCCTTCTGGAAAACACCACAGGTCCTTATCTACAAAAACAGTCAGATTCAAAAACAGTTTTTTTCCCAACTGCTGTACGGTCACTAAATCAGATCACTAATTAATATKCTTTAGTGCACCCTTTGTTTGTTTGCATTGTCTGTTCTGACACAGAGATGTGAGCATGTCATGCTGTACTGGAAGCAAATTCCACCAACTTGTTGTGTGGTCATTAATAAATGAATCTGAATCTGAATCTGAATCTGAAGAAACGCAGCATCCAAACCAAAAAGTCAGGTGATGGGGCACATGACCCTCTATGAATAATAGAGCTAATCAAGCATATCGTTAAGCGATGGCCCTCTTTTGCATGTGACTGACCTCTTTGTCCACCATGTGGAGGCAGTGCTTTTAAGGCTGAGTTCACCTGAAACTCATCAGACTGAAGAAGTCTCTTGGACGAGAGATGAAACGTTTCACTAAAGAAGAACCCATCCAGAGGACCTACTTTTTTTTTTTTTTGATTTGCTACCAAAGGTTTAAACAAAGATCTCACATGATAGCACTTGGAATAAGTGCTGTGAAATACTCTTAGCTATTATCATACTAATCCAACGGAGCTATAGCCACCCCACATAACATTTTTCTGGCCTGGTACTGGCCCACACAAAGCACTAACACTTGAACACTCAGCCCAGATTCCACAAAGAATGACAGCCCTTTGGTGGCCCAAATAAAAGTAGCCAAAGCTGGTCGATGCATGAGCCAGCCCCACATAAACCGAACCACAACCTATTTTCTTATTTAGGCAACGTTAAAAAAATGTGGCCAGAACTGGACCAGACACATTTTGATATGTGGGATGCCAAACACAAATTAGTTGTAGATGTTTATTCTTTGCGTAATTGTTGAGTTTCATTAAAATCAGTACACTTGTGCAACAAATACTTTGGCCATGGAGATTCACACACCCACACACAGAAAGAAGCAATTACATAATTGCCTCTATTCATGATGATAGACAATAAGAAATTTAAAGCACTAAACTACAGTTTTTTTGTGTTAATTTACAAAATTGTTTAAATGATTAAAAAAGTTCATGTGCACTTTTGATAGAACCTATAAAAAGCAGCAGAGTAAGGCTGACTTGCAGACTCCCCCATGTTGGCATTTAATCCCATATATTTAATTGTAAGTATTTGCTTGAATTTGYCGAAACAAATAGGGTCCATTTGGGATGTAAACAACTATATACGTATGAGGCTGGTTTAGCACATGCATCAAACCCACGGATGAAATCAGCATGTGCAATACAATTTGAAACAATTCCATTTCTTAATTTATTTACTTCCCACATGGAATCCATATAATTTTTAGTTTGCTCTCCTTGCACATTTTTTTCCTTGTAGGACAGTTGAGGTTTCAGAATAGGTATACAAAATCTCAATCAAAGCAAAAGCATGTCTATTGTGGACCAATTCTTAAAAGTAGCTGTGTCCCAGTACTGGTTTTTCTCAAACCAAGTAGTATAGGGTTTTCAGTTTGGGTAATTGCCAGTGCCGAGTACCGATACAAATTGCTTACAAAGTTAGAACTTAAATATTACACAATGACTTTAAAAACACTTTTATTTTATWTACAACAAGGTGGCTCTTCTTTATAGACCTACAGCCCCTCTGACTGGATCAAATCAAATATACAGCATGATATACTGTTAATCATCCATCCATTATCTATACCCATTTCTTCCTTTCAGGGTAACGGGGGTCACTGGTGCCTCACTCCAGCAGTCACAGTGTGAGGTGCGGGGTACACCCTGGACAGGTTGCAAGTCCATCATACTGTTACCATATTTTAAAATACATAAAAAACTAATGGTTTTCTTTCAACTTGTATGTATTTCCTAAACATGGAACTAATAAACATTTTATTTGYAATATAAACTGTAACCTGTTTGACGGACTGTCAATACTGGTATTGATATTGGTTCAGAGTATCAGAGCATTTTGCATAAGTACTTGTAAAAATGCTGCTCCACTACTTAAAGGTAAGAAAAGCATCAGTTCCTTTTGCTGCACAATCGCATGTGTCYCATACAAAATGGTACTGAAGATGCTGGGGGATTTAACATTAACATTATGGTAATGTTGTACAGTGAGAGATTTCGGAGATTTAAGCAGTTCAGGATAGATTTGTTTTAATTTGACAACAATCTACTTTAGTCTTTTGTGTCTAACAGGATAAATGGATCTGTTCTGGCAGCATCCTCTTTTTGCTCCTGTGTCTTCATATCTTCCTCTTTGACTGGGACTTACTGCAGTGCCACAGACTGTCATATTTAGTTTATCTGTTATTGCCACCACAACAAACAAAGCCTTCTCATGCCCACAGGATCCAAGCATTTGAACATTAGTGTGCTAGTGTGAATGTGACTGAACACGTTTGCATCTGAGCCTTTTTTGTCACAAGGGTACTTCTGCTGCACCTTTAGTGAATGGCTGTGACACTGAAATGGCTGTATTCCCCTAAGCGTGACAGTCTTATTGATTAAATTGCGAGTGTTGTCAGAGAGGTGCTCTCGAAACATGTCAACATGTGAAAAAGAAGTAATTCTCTTGTTATTCTCATTGTGTTTATATCTCTGGCACATCTATGCCATTTCTTCTCCAGGAAAAGTGAGGTCACTGCGGTAGCTGAAGAGCAGACACAAGCTGTAGACCTTGAGATGCGTCGAGGTCTTAGTACTGSTGGCAGCATAAATTTACGAGTAGTAATACCGTTTTTTGTTTTTAATTCCCCAAACTCACCCACCCACAACATTTAGTTCAAGCTACAAGGTCTCAGAAACTACTTGATGGATGACCATCATATTTCTTGCTGATGGTCATGACTTCCAGGGACTTGTGGTTTCTTTCAATTTAGAAGCTGTGGTCAGAAAATGTGAACTCTGAATAATGATCTAGCCCCTCAAAAATTTCATGGACGGATGAATGGAAGGGTGGATGGATGGGTAGGAAGGTAGACAGATAGATTGACAGGTACTGTATGTGGGTAGACAGACAGAAGAGTAGATGGATGGGTGGATAAATGGATGGCTAGTTAGGTTTTTTTTTAAAGATTTTTGTCAGAGAAATTCCATTCATTTACATGGTAAATAGCAAAAAGCCATGACTGATTTTGAAAAGACTTGTTGGCAAACATTTGCATGTGACCTAAAGGCTCATTTTGACAGTAGAGATTCCCACTAGGGGAGATGTTGCTCCATGGCAATAGTAATGTGGACAGTCTGGGTCAAATTACAATAATTTTAAAGGGAGAGAACAACATATCGTGTCCTATCTGGCAACCCTGCCAGGCACATTACTACAATTGATTCATGTAAATGTTTTGTTGTTCATTCACCCCAATAAACATAAAAAACATGGTTCCAGAGAAAACTCTAGTGTTAACAGGGCTCAAAATTAGCCATTAGCTTATCTATTTGATCAAAACTAAACTCTTCCTAACCAAATTGAGATTTTACAACACAAAAGAATAATCAGAGCTTTTTCACAAAAAAAAAAAAACCCTCTTCAAAAGTTTTTAACCTCCATTTTAATTTGAGCTGCTTACAGGGTAAGATTGCTATCAAAATACGCATAGAAGTAAAAGCAGAAATATTCATATTAGTTAATGGTTACTCATAACTAAAATTTGTAAACTAATAAATAGTCAAAGTCTCATACAAAACATAAAAATGCAGTTTTTAAAAATCAAGTTTTAATTTGTAACAAACTTTTTGAATACAACGACCAGTGACTGTTTGGAAATAAAATTTATTTTCATTGAGAATACAAATTTACAACAATGACCTTGCGTCACGGAGTCACAGGCTGGTTAGTCATGCATAGAACGAATCAAAAGTTGCTGCAGGGAAAACATTTACGTTGTCATAAGAGTTTGTTGTATGTTAACTTAGCTGATGAAATTTATGCTGCAATGAAATGTTAAATAAAATACAATTACAGGTACTGTAAGTGTAGTGGAACTAAACCCAAGTTATTGTATTTTTAAAAATTTATTTATGTATGTTTTTAACTGTGAAGTTATTCTTTCAGTGAAATTACATGTGAATACATGTTTCAACACATTTTAATATAACTTGTGTCCTTGTGTGCGTTTCTCTGTTTGAAATTTGTTTTGTCGTATTTTTCTGTATTGTTGTTTGGTTTGTTCTTTTCCTTATCTGTTTTCCTCTGTTAGGCTTTCTTCTTCAGTCAGAACTGGTCCACAGTTCCTTTTTCCTTCAGTCACAGCTGCAGCCTTCTCTTCTTCCCCAGTCTTATAGTCCCTCAGCTTGACGTCACTCATCAGTTGAGCGTTGTTGTGATTTTGCCATGTCCAGTTGTTGTTTTTGATTATTCTTCAGCACATGTTGGGTATTGGTTTGAAATTTGTTTTAAAAAACTTTTTGGTTTTGATTTAAACTCTTCATGTTAGTCTGAATTCCTGGATCGACACCTTCACAAACCATGATATGATAATTCTAAAAACCAAACAAAGGAAAAATGATTATAGACAGTTCGTGTTTTTTTTATAAGTAAGCTTTTGCCTAAATACAAGTTAGAGATAATAAAAATATTCTTATTAACCTTCAGTTATGAAACAAAATAGCATAACYTATGCAAATATGTAGAAAATGTTGCACAAGCAAAAACCTTTGTATTCATCAGAAATTCCCAGTGTGGAATTACAAGTTGTTTAAATGTTGGCCCTTATCTTGTTTTTGCTTGGAGTGCTCAACATTTGAATGAATGATTTGTTTATTCCATTTTTCTTGCAGCAAAACTGTGTCACTGACAAGTACACAAACATTCACTGAATACTATGTTTAACAAAAAAAACCACGGTCATTGGAGACAGGTTTTACTACTTCATTTTAATAAAGGTGGAAAACATGTAAAGGACAAACACACAAACACTTTCATATCAGTCACTGATTAGAGTGAATAAAAACAAAATGGACAAATTAAATTAAAGGAACTACACCCATGAATGCACTGCATCATCAGACTGGAAACTGTAATTATTGCTTTCAGCTGCACTGGAACAGTAATAAGTAAACCTTAAGGAGAAGCAAATGCAATTTAAGTGCTTATTGTGATGGATTACCTCCTTACAAGCAAGTTTACAGCCTTTGCAAGTTGAGTTTTATTCTGTGTTTTTAAAATAAATAATTATAATAAGCTTGGGAGACACTGTGCAAATATATAATTGATCAGTGAATCTGTTTAAACAAGAAAACCAATATTTCCTTTTAATTTAAGGAAACTATTAAAATCCCTAACACTGAGAGGGAAATGTTAAAGTTTAGCTTTCAGAAGGAATGGACTAATCTGGATACATGTTTTTCCCAAACTAGCAGTGGGTATGGRAATGATTCAGTTTGCAAAGAGCTGGTACATCTCATACCACTGCTGACTTGGGTGGCGTGGTGGTTCAGTTGGTAGAGCTGATGCCTCTCAGCAAGAAAGTTGTCAGATCGAATCCCAGCCCGGGAATCTTTCCGGGTAGGGTTTGCATGTTCTCTCCGAGCATGCATGCGTTCTCTCTGGGCACTCCAGCTTCCTCCCACAGACCAAAAACATGTTTGTTAGGTTAATTTGTAACTCTAAATTGTCCCTAGGTGTGAGTGAGACAGTGAATGGCTGTTTGTCTTGTTTGTGTCCTGTTAATGTTGCTAGCCACTTCCTCTTTGCATCAGAAGTGACTTGATGCCAGCTCTCCGTTTCAAGGGTCCGGATTCTTTCAAACTCAAAGGTCTTACCTAAACAGTGATGAAGGAATTGTTTAAGCTGGTTCTGAGGAGAATTCATCCAGACCTGATCACATTTTCTTCTGAGAGCCACGCCCTTTTTCATTCAGGAAGTTGATCCATCGAGCAGCCTGCGGTGAATCACCTCTCGAACACTCTCATTAACTGTGATATTCTCCTCTTTAGACACTTGTTTCTGTCTGGATTTGTTTTAGTGGTCTGGAGGTAGACCCCTAAGACATTTTTTTTAATGTTATTGGGCTATAGAGACAACCGATAAGAACACTTTGACTTCTAGAACCAGCACATTTGTTTTTTTGACACCATGTAAGATTCACATCACAAGAAAATACAATGAAATTGAATGTCCACCACTTGTAGAGACTTTTAATTGCTCTTTTAATGAATATTGGCAAAGCATTCAGTGGCTGAAGAAGATTAGGTTACATTTAAGTCACATCAACCGATGAGAAAAAGCTGTCCCTATTCAAGCTGCATTAATTTAGTCATAATATTTGGATGAGGATTGAGAATATAGGATATTTCATACTTACAAGCTGAAATGTCCTTTGTCTTGTGGTTCCAGGTTTACTTCACAAGGTTTTCATGATYTCCACTTGTCCGATTACTTGATGAGATTTTGTAATCCATGAGAGGTTTTGAATTCGATGCTCAAATCTTCAGCTTGCAAGTCTTCTAGAAATCTGCAGTTCTGTGGGCCACCACACCGGCTGCTAGCTTAATCATAAAAAAATAAAACAACTTTGCTTAAAAAGTATTTGCATTTCACATATTATATTATTGCATTTGGCCCGCAGCCCTCAGATTTATTTTCATTTTGGCCCGCTCAGGGAAAATGTTTGGGCACCCCTGGTCTAGAATAAAAGATTCACTCGCTTCAGGTTACTCCTGTTTGTGATTTGGGGGACCCTAATGGCACAGCGGTACGCCAATAACATTCTGCATGTCTTACCCCTTCTGACAGTTCAGTTCAGGTGGGCCACAGTAGGCCTGATTCTGCCCAATCTCTAGGGCAAGTTACGGCTGTGTGACTCCTTTCTGCCCTACTTGTATCTAGAATCAGGTGCTTCATCCTATCTGCTACCTGTTTGAGCTGATAGTGTAATCAATGTAATACAGTCACATGATCTTTTGCAGTTTCATTACTGTTTCAGCTCTCTGTTAAGGTGTGTAACTTCGGCAGAGAGGGTCCATTTGTCATAGCATATAAATCTTTGTATTACACTTTATGAATGGATAATAAAGACTGCATATTTTCATAACTCTGCAGTTGATTAATCACCTAAAAGTTGTATAAGGTCGCGAGATTCAGATTTAACTTGAATATAAAAAGGTTTTAAATGTTTTAAATGCCAGCAGTGTGGAATTAATTGGATAAAAATCTGATATTTATCTCAATCTAAATGGGAATGTAGCCACCCATGCACAAGAGGTTTATAAAGAGTGTGTCTCTGGCTTCATTAGGAACTCACTGAAGGAAAGCCATGAATGCTCAAGTGACCCTTTTGAAAAACAAGGTTTCACATTTACTCTACTTTTCTGCATGTGGTCACATCTCCCCTATGAAGATYTGACTTGGTAACAATTTTTGCTTTTTGTTTGCACTAAGGAACTGGGAACAAGGTACGATTATTTTTTTAAAGATTAAACWGTTAGAAAGACAACAAATCAGGGTTTTTATGTATCAACGATTACAATACCAGAACACAATAGATATGAACAGACATCAGCAGTCAGCTATCCTTATCAATTTTTTTATTCTGTAATATGTACACTAGGAAAAAAATTCAAAGAAAATGTGGTTTCTACAAAAAACAGACAAACAAAAAACGTATGGAAAACACAATGTAAATAGAAAAAACAACATGAAAATTTGGTAGTAAAAAAGAAACCCAAACTTTAGTAAGTTTTCTGCTTCACATATTATTTCATTCTGTGGCATTTTCTACAAACTCTCAAATCTTTAATTTACATTTCCTGCTGAATACCTTAACTTATAACTGTTCTAGTTGTGAGGACAACCAGAACAGCAAGTTTTCAATGTGGGGGGCCACCAGCGGGGGCTAGGGAGGACTCAAAAAGCTGTTGGTAGGGAAGATAGGAAAAACAAATGCAAAATTTCTAAATTCAATCTAATAAGGGTTTTAAAGTTTGCAGCTGAGTGTGAAGTGAGGATGAGGATCAATGACTTGAAATTCGAGACCATGGTCTTGAGCCYAAAAAMGGRAGAGTGTATCCTTAATTCATGGTTTTATTTTTGTTTTCTTTACCCGTCTTCTCATCCTGATATGTGATGAGACAAAATGTCCCACATCCACCTGGCTGTGATAACTGTGCCTCCTTATCGATTCCAAAAACCACACATACATACACATGTTCTCTCTCGGAGGGTGATGGAGAGAAAAGGGCATGCCTCTCAACTTAATTAGTCTCTCACCCTCAGGTGCGAAGGAGCTTTCTTTCCTACTCTCACACCAAGTCCTCCACTCTGCCTCTTTGACTTCATCTTTTCTTCCTTTTGTCTTTTCATTTTTGCACTGATGCACAGAGGTTGGACACGTGTTTGTGTCCGACTTTTTCCTCATTCCCGTCTCCATCTTACAAATGTATTTACACACATCGGCGAACATTTGAATTCCCCAAACKTTTGATCCAAAAGCCCAAATCAATTAGTTTTGTCAGTGCAGAAGAGCCACTAACTTTAATTACCTCTTTACTGTGATGGGGTTGTAGTGTGGGGTTTGTTTGTGTGTGTTTTGGCTCAAGGGATCATTCATATTTAGGTGTAAATCTATAGTGAGTCAGTGAACTACACACTGCTTTAATAGACAACCTTGGTTGTATTGCTCCTTCTCCTTATTATTTACTTAAMACTTTGTAGTTTAACATATTTTAACACAGAAATCTGACAGGATTTGTATCATAATACATTGAGGCATTGGCTCAMACTAAAACAACTGTAAATATAATGAAGAATACAAATGTAGTAAATGATCAAATTGATTATTTAAAGATCAAACTGCAATAGATTCCTAATACTCCTCCTGCTATTTGTTATGTATTATGCAGATAGGACCAAACAATGGAGACTTAAATATTTGAAGGAAAGCACAGATTTATACAAAAAAATTATAAAGCTGACACTGTAGCAAACTATTTGCAAAGAAACAAAGTTATAAAATAAAAGAAAAGGCTGATGAGACAGCAAACATTTGAACACTAAGGACCAACARTTTGAAGAGCAAATGAGGAACACATAAGGAACTTACACTACTAGTCAAAAGTTCGGACACACTTTCTCAATGTTTTTATGTTTATGTTTTCTTTCCTATATTGTGGGTTGGTTCTGGGTTCATCCAAACCAGGGCTATTCTACTGGCCAGCCCACAGTTATCTTCTAGCCGGCCYGCAAATTTTTAAAAATATATTTAATTTAATAAAAGTAGATTTTAAATAAATTCTAATAGTAAATTCAACAAAATAAACTAATTAAAAAGAAAGTTTTTTCCAGTACCATTATAACCCCCCCC
>NW_013952716.1:598331-601669 GCF_001266775.1 Austrofundulus limnaeus | reverse complement strand
CCCCACCCGCGCATGAGCCCCCCGCGTGCAAATGGGACAGAACAGAAGCAGAAGGAGGTTCTTAAAGAGACAGAGGCCAATTTCAACAAGTAGGGGTCTCTGCAGACGAGTGCAGACGAGTGGGTGTGTCACAAGGAAAGGCGATTCTAAAGTCACTCACCTGATTTGACGGACTTTGTTAAAGGGACACACCTGACTGGACAAGCAAAAAAGGGGCGACACCGTACGGCACCACCTCATTGGACAAGAACAAAAGGGGCGTTACTGTACAGCACCACTTTTTCTGGAGAACCCTACTTGGGTCACATTTCTCCTGGTTAACCTTAGTGTTGGGGTCAGGGTCAGGCTGTAAAGAGATCAAGCAGGATCTAAGGATACCGTCATGTAGGCCTCGTAGCCCACAGTGTTAATGCTTTTGACAAGCCCACTCTTATGACACGCCCACTTTGATTCCGCAGATAACCCCTTCTCAACCTCAAGGTGTTTCGAAAATGAAGTGATGAGAAGATAAGTTTATTTTCTATTTAAACATAAAAACATCATTTTAATAACAGCTAAAGGTGATGTAGATACTTTATTATGGTATAGTATTTAAATACATGCCTAAGAAACACATAATATTGGCCCTTTAAAAAGCCCTGGTTTAGGCTAAAGGAACACATAATACGTGTCAAATGTAGAACCTCCAGATGCAAGAACTTGTTTTTCCCAAGTGCCATCAGACTTTTAAACCATTGAATGTGACGATCTTCTGACTATTATTATTGCYCATGTGCACATTTCAGACTGTTGCCTATTGCACATTTGAAACACTTTAAACACTGATTTAAACACGGATTGTATTGTTACCTTTTTTGATGCTATTATTGAATTGTTCCCTTCTGATGTTATTATCTCTAGTTTGGTCTCTCTTTTTTTTCGAAGTGTGGTCTTTTTTATCCTTTATCCCAAATTACCTTGRTAGTGTCCTTTTAGTGCTTATTCTTTYAAGTATGGTTGTCTCTCGGCYTTCWAAGTMGTTGGCAAAGTAAGAATTTCATTGCTCAGGGAAACGTGTTTTCATCTGTGTATGACAATAATCACTTTTAATCTTGAATCTTTGAAGAAGCCGTGTAATGAATATGGTTTGGATTGTTCAATGTGAACATCTTTTGATTTTATTGCAGCTGTGCACTTCTGCCATTCTTTCAATCATTTTCAAAAGGTTTTGTTTTTACATGGGGTGCCTACTTTGAGTGGGATATTTTTTGGTTTGGCACTTTTGGGTTTGCTACATGGCTCATTCCAGTATATTTGCCTGACTAAAAACAGAGGGCTGGAAGAATAGGTGGACTGATAAGGCAAGTGACTGCAGCTGTGCCTAATGAGTATAAACCAGAGGTTCAGATGTATGCCTATAGTTATTTATGCAAAACATTTAATAGGATAWTGTTATTTTTTAACTGTAATTTGATTCAGCTACTCACAATTTGGTTGAGAAAACAAAGGGGAGAAAGTTGAGAGATGTCTGTACTCTAAAATCAGAAATCATCTAAAAACCACAGCAAATATAAAACACATCATTTTAAACATGTTTTCTGATTATTTTTCCAACACAAACACCCAATACTGGATAATGGTTACCAAAAAACATTGCCTTCCCCCATTACCTTTCAGCTGCGACTGATAGCACTCATTATGGTCATTTCCTTTCCCTACAGCAGCATGACTTGGCCATATAGAAACTGAATAAAGACTGTTGGCAGTGACTCAGACATTCATTGTTTCGTCATCCACAATGCAGTCACAAGGCTTTGCCAAAGATTTTCTGTGTGTCTCTGCATTAGTGCTTCAGTTTTTAGATAACTCTGAGCATTTCAGTTTGTGCTGCTTTGCTTTACATTTCGCCTCATTAGATTTTCACATCTTACTTTCTGTAAWTTTTTTTTGCTCAAATTGCTTGGTCTGGGATTGCATTTGCCTCAGAAAGAAGACAATAGTTACTTAAAATATTTATTTCTAATATTGGATTAAACCAAATCTAAGCTGTAGATGTTCATCTAATGCAGAGGTGGGCATTGAGGGCTGTKGTCCTGCATGTTTTACTTATTTCTCTGCTCCAACCTGATTCAGTCATTGAATTACCTCTTCCAAATTCTGCAGAAACTTGATAATCACCTATTCATTCCAATCAGGTGTGCTGGAACATGAGGACCAGGATTGCCCACCTCTGATTTAATGATTATTAAAAAAATTCACCCAGTGGTTCATTTTTTAAATTWTTGTTAGGTCATATTCAGARCTGACAATTTGGTCCACTTTAAARAAACCAGAGTTCGTTTCCAGCYTTGGTCCGGACCTTTTGTGCAGGTGTGAATACACTCATGCGAACTCTGGTGCGGATCAAATAACCGGACCGAGACCTGCTTTTTGAAGTGGTCTCGGTCCGTTTCCAAACGAACTCTGGTGCGGTTCGCTTCAGTTRGTTTCTGGTGTTCATACAGACCGGACTCTAACCGAACCAACTACATTAAACATGCYCCTTTTTGGACTTCACAGGCCACCGTTGCTGAGCTAAATAAATTGAAATCATACATGTTTCATCGTCTCCTGCTTAGCAGCTCTGCTGGCAGCATGAAGTGGGTCAGAACACACATTGCACCTCGTCTCCTTTGGGTCACGGGACATATCTACGTGATGTCCCTCCAAAATTAGAATATCATCATGAAACCACCATTAAATTATCTGCTTTTGACATMTTAAATGCAATTGCAYTGGTACTATCAGCATAAATGTGCGCATCAGAACCGCAGCATGCAGGACTTCCTTGTTTTCTTCTGGGTCTGTGGCTCAGTCCCACCCCCATCCTTTTTTGTCCAATGGGAGCAATGATCGTCAGCCTCATGTCTTTGTTTACAGCTTATAGTTCATTTGCAAAAAAGCACAATGTGAATGCAAACTGCACCGAACGAAAAAAATAAAGTCCACTTTTGGTCTGGACCAAACAAGTGGACCAAAGGACTTTCCTGGTCTGAATACACCCTTAATAACCTTAAATGTAAAATATGATTTTGTGGCAGACGACCAGGGAGCTCTATTCACCACCAGAAGAAAGGACGTTTGGATTCAAAAAGTTTGTAAAAAATATGTATTCTGGTGCTTTCCATTGCATAAGTTTGCTGTTAGAGTTGATTTAATTTGATTTGATTTATTGATTTAAGAGGAAAAGATTAKTAAAAATCAAGCCTGACTCATCATAATTGCTGTTTTACAGCAGGTTCCTGTTCTGCAGCACATAAAACACTCAGAATTACAGCATCACAATCACATCATTATACACCATAAACACAAAGACAAAC
>NW_013952716.1:588545-596918 GCF_001266775.1 Austrofundulus limnaeus | reverse complement strand
GGGAAAATAGACAGCACAATACATAAAGCAAATGATGAAACAATGGTAAAAAAGTGTTGGCATGCATTTTCAAGAAATCCATATTTATCTTATATTTGTCAAATGCATGCGAGCCATTTCGAGATTGGAGTGTATTCAAAACATCACTCTGTGAAATTTCAGAAAATGAAAATTGCTTTGAAGTCTCAGGATATTTAAATAACTTTGAACTATTAGCTTGTCCCGGTAATGATTTGAGTAAACAAGGTGTACTAACCTAGCCCTTGTGTGATTTAAGTTTCTGTCTATAATAATAACATTTTAAATTACATGTTTAKTTTGGGGGCATTTTAAAAATCTGACCAAAGCAGGACTGAGATTTTTCTCTCATTTTAGGTGCATCATTTTTTTTTATGTTCCAATAAATATTTTTCTGATGACATGAGAGGAATCTGTTTAAAAGTCTGCTATATTTGTATTTTGAAAATGAATGCACAAGGTCTGTACTCAGAGCACAGCGGCTCAATGGGACAGAGAGGGGAGTTGGTGAWGCATTGTGCTCAGAAAGCAGTGAGGCCACAGCAGAGACAATGAAGTTGTGCAGAAGCTGTTTTCACACAGAATTCTGACATGAAGTACCTCAATACTAGGAAGACAAAAATATGTCTATATATACTATATGTGAGTGTACATGTTTTTTGGATGATTTTTGACCATTTTGCTGTTACACACAGCCTGGTGAGGACCACTGTTCCTTATGGGGACAAAAGTCTGGTATCCATCTACCAAATACAGCCAATTATGATCACTAACATGATGTTAATAAGCCTTCACTTTGTCAAGTTAAAAAATGTTCACGTTACCTTCAACACCATTTCTGAAGAAATTTAGGTGAATGTACTGTAGATTGTCAGCCGGATGTGGGCCAGGTCTGGCAATAAGGGCCTTGTCATGAGATGCCACAACTGGCCCAGTTGTGGTTTAGTTTATATGGTGCTGGACCTTTCACGGATCACCTCTGGCAATCCACATCTGGTCAACCAAAGGGCTGTAATGTTTTAGCAGTATCTGGGACTAGTGTTGGCAATTTTTTTCAGGCCAAGTTTTGGCCCACACAATGCACAGTTTGAATCTGACTCTCTGAGTATACTTTCGACTCTGCCCACCTAGACAGGTGTGGGTCAGATCTGGTGTTGAGCTGGCACTGCTGGCTGACTGTTGGCACGGAAATCTATTTGTCAGCCGGATGTGGGTCAGGTCTGTCAATGATAGCACTGTTTTTAAGATGGAGAAAAGATACTGGTAAGAATGGTGGCCCTTTGGTGGCCCCGATGTGGTTTGTCTGAGGTAATCCTTGCGTAGGCCACACTAATAAGTAAACTAAACCACAATCTGGCCAATTGTGACATTGACAGATTTGGGCAATATAAACTAAATTACAACTGGGCCAGTCATAGTATGTCATCATTGACAGATCTGGCCCACACATGCCTGCTATGTGGGATGTCATTTAATCATTCRACCTTGAAACAATAATTAGTCAAATCAATCATTAGCAGCCTTTATGTCCATAACTGTTTATTAATAGACATGTCAAAGCCAGCTTTTGAAAAGAGAAACTACCACGATCTACATGTTTCCACTCCCCTCTGGGTGCCTATTTAAAGCTCCCAACAGTTTGTGTTTTTACGCAGATGGTAGACACCCTTCTGACTAAAACTGGGATATGATTTTGGATGAAAACAGTCAATTAATCAAATCACAAAGTGTGAATCTTGCATTTAGCTGACATATCTGACTGGTGCCAATTATCTGAGCTAACAGTCCCAGATAATTAAATGCTCTGCCCTCGTATGGCTCTGAATGGCAGGATGTTGGCGCAAAAGCGGTCGTGAAGTTACACTGCTTGCACTTCCATCTCAGCATTAGATAAACATGATATATTGGATGTCTAAATAAACTTGCATTCATTACATTACAAAAAAAAATTCACATTAAAATACCCACAAAATAACTGCTCCGGTCCAGGCTGTCTATCAAGCATCCAACAGCTTTATAATGACATGCTAATAAGGCTCTAACGACAGAGAAAAGGCCTAACAAGCTTTGCAATTAAAATGATTGAAAATTCTTCTCCACCTCTTCAATCTGCAACACCCCCCCCCCCCCACACACACACACACACACACACACACACCACTCGAGGGAGGGTCTGGCCATTTTGTCAGCGCTGCTCGGTTTATGAAWTTTTTCAAATCAAATGAGAGGTGTCAAGAAAAAGCTACCAAGGACATGAATGCTGCGTATCCCTTTTGTTTGATCTCCAGTAATATTTTTGTGTGAGAATGGAGGGCCATGTTAGAGCAATGAATAAAACTCTTGTGGGGGGCCTACCCATGTACAAACACACACAAACACACTTGTGTGGGCACACACACACCCACACACACTTTCGTACATTCACACACACAGTGCTCCGCAATGCGTCCTCCTACTCATTCTACTTTTTTCTTTCTTGGACTCTGTTTTATTTTTTTTTTTTACGTGATAACGCAACTGGACAGGATCCATCAAGCAAGAGTGGGAGAGGTGGAGGACAAGAGGGGAGGGAGAAAAGGCAAAGATAGTCTCGTTCCAGTAGACTGAAGTGACATCTCGTCTTCCGGTCATTAGCATAAATTATCGAGCGTCTCTCTGCTGTTGGCTGTCGAATCAATGAAACAGTGTTGTACCTGCTCAGCACCTCATCTAAAATGTGAACATGAAGAATTCCCYGCACCCATGAGAATAAGTTGAAGCTTCTGGAGCTTATCTTTGTCAATGCTGTTGAAAGAAATGTAGTAAAGACATATCCAGTGTACTGTGACCTTCCAGAAACTTAATGACTTCTGCCATTCAGGGGTCTGTTTCTACATTCTTTGTACCTGCCAAATAACTGTTCCTTTTACCCTGTCCCTGAGGTGCTATCCATATTTGTTTTTCCAAACCACTGGTTGTTTCTAAAAGTATCCTTATAAACAAAACAAATTTTTCATCCACATGGAAACATCCAAAACGATGCAAAAATAATAAAGTAACTAGTGTAACTAGTGTTGGGACTTTATGATGATCTGTATGCTGCCTGTGGCATTGAATCAGAGACCCCTATGAACTATTGATAGCTATAGTTGAGTGGTTAGAGCAGTTGTGCTACAATGAYAGCATTGGGAGTTTGACTCCACCACTAGTCAGTCACATGCCAAAGTGTCCTTGTGGAACACATTCTCACTCCCGACTCGTCACATATTGAGGCTTTTCCAAGGTTCCCTCCGCGTGTTATTTTGACTTGTCGGGTAACCCCTTTGCYTCAGTTATTGATGCACCAGGCATTTCCAGGTTCCGTCGGTGTCCAGTTTTGATGCATTGGGACGCAAAATATAGGGGTCTTTGAGTTGCAGTCRGTGGTTAATATTTGGGATCAGGGTTCATGGTTAATTTTAGMTTGTAGGGTCWGGGATAGGATGTCTAGGGCGAATATTGGGTAATTTTAGGGTTTGGGACACATAGTTGACATGAATTTCCTACACTTTCTAAAATGGTTCATTTTAAGGATTAGGGTTGATGGTTAATTTTCGGAAAAGTTGAAAGTTGTAGCCTAGGTATGAGGCCAATGTGAAATCATGCCAGTGTGAAAAGGCCCCATGTCACAGACACACTGACATCATCCTTTATTCAGAACCCTGATACACATCTATTACATAGATAAACCACTGTGACCTTACTAAAAACCTTCATGGACCTATCACAGGTAATGGGCAGCCAACTGCATTTGAACAGACAAGAGTCTTCAAAGACTATCAATTTGGCTGATTAACATCATAGCGAGGTAGACATCCAGCGCAAAGCGTTCTTAAGACCTCCACATACTCTATTCAAACTGCCATAATGGGCTCTCATTGTTGCAGTTGCATGACGAAAATCGTGTCTTTCTGTTTGCAGCATTGAGTCTTCCGCCCCTTCTTGTCACAACCCACCGGGTTTTCACTCCCTTCCGGATAAGAAATTATTGTGTGATTTGCCAGAAGTTCATGGGTGTGTTTGTTTATGATAAAAGCACTTCCAGAATTCGGCTCTGAATGTAGACTCCAGRGGGAAGAAACCCAGTGACGTGTCACAGTGGGAGCTCGGTTCGGTGTACCTCAGGAGTTAATAAAAGTTATGTGGGAAAATGAACACTTTTACGCAATGTTGGTTTTTATACATCACAACATGGGCGTAGAACCTGGTGCATGTAACTTTTTTTGTGTGTACGCACCGTTTATACATGAGGCCCCAGACATTCTTAATGTTTCCATAATGGAGAGCTGAAAAATGTGTTTTGTTCAAAGTTTCTGTGAAGTCCAAGGTCAACACAAACCTCTTCGGCGCATGTGAACATTTCTCATGATGACACTGTTAGATAGGGCTGTACATTGTGCAGCAGCCATGAAATAGTGGTCGTACTTCTGCAACTAGTCATGCTGGAGTCCAGACACGAAAAAAAAATAAAAACACTTTCTTTTGTTTTTTTACAGTAAGTCATATTTCTCAAAGAGTATGCCACAGAATAAAACATTTTTCGTTATTTTGTTGAATTACTCCGTGCTTTATTTTTATATTAAACTTGAATAACAAAGTCAGGACAAAAAACACCAAATTATGTTTTGTACWTTAGCTGTACAGTTTAAGGACAAGTAATTCACTAAAGTGGGGATTTTGTTGTTTATTAGGGACTGAATACACTCAGGCTCAGAGTCTTCTAATTTTGCTGAATGTTGTGAACCAAAACAACCAGATTTCTAAAGAAACCAGCTCTGTGGACAATGCCATTTCAACAGCATTGATATAAATCCTCTTTGAGTGATATGAATAAAATGGATATCAGTGATGGAGAGTTTTCCAATATCTGACTCACATAAATATGTATTAACCTCTCCCTCCCTGCAGACCATAATATGGGATCTGACTGTAATTAGTTAGGGAAAAAACAGCTACATTTTCAAAGATTTTCAGACTTGGCACAGTTGTACTTACCACACACCACTGCTGAATGCCAAAGTCACAGCAATACTACTGTGACTTTGGCATTCAGCAGTGGTTGGGTTTATTTTCTGCTTAAGAAAAAAACTATTTGACCTGCATTGGAGGATATTTAGAACTGATCCAGAAATGGCAGTTGTCCTATCTCAGTGGTATAGGGTAGTTTATTCTCATATTTGCTGTTTGGATCTGGCATTAGACATTTACATTTTGATAGCATTTTATCCAAATCTCACTTTGCTTTGGTGATAGGGATCAGGACACTTTCTGTCTTCGAGAATTCAAGAAAAAACATCTCTTTTTACATTATTCGTAGAACTCAAGGTTGTTTGGCTACTTGGTATTGGAGCTTTTATCTAAATCAATGAATATATTTGAGGAAATAAATTAATAAAAAGGAACCGATTAAAGGTTGGTGGGAATAAATAACTCTCTTTAGCAAATTTCATCTGTGTCCCTTTTTCTTCTTCTACATTTATTTCAGGACTTTGAGAGTTCTCTTGATTGCCATATGTGTCTCTTTGTTTATTTGGCAACTTTGTAAATCATGGTCGCTTCTTATTTTGTACCCCTGAACCAAATCCTTCACTTTTGAAAGGTAGTTTGTGTGTGTACCTGTTTTCTGTGACCTTTTTAGGAGCATTTCTGGTATAAACAGCACCTACCTAGTCAGGACCATTAATCCTTTTGGGGACTAAAGACCAAAGTGTCTCATGAACCAGTGTACAGATATCATTGAAACTTTCAGAGTGCAGTCAGTGACAACAGATTGACATCTGATAACCTTCTGAATTCAACCCATTTCAAGATGAACCTCAGAGATAATTGACCTTAAAGATAAATATTGTTGAGTAACTCAGTCAATTTTACAGGTACTGATCAAACATCTGGTGTGATAGTAGATGAGTCATACCTGCCACATACTTTGAGTGCTAACAGAGAAGCAGGGAGGGAAGAGCAACATGCATTGCTTTGAAGAATGATTTGTTACCAACTTCTTTCACTTTGCTTTTTTCACATTATTCAGTGAAAGCTTATACCTCCCAACTTCGACTTTTTCTTGACGTAGCATTGGTCACTTCCTAAAAACCACCACATGAAAGGATTAACATCCTTCCTGTGTGCATGTGTGTTTTAGACAGATGAAGAGTATGTGAGAGACAGGACACAGGGTTTCTGTAAATTATTCATGAGTTAGTCAGAGAGCTGCTTCTGTTTTTATGACCCGATTCACCCAAACGCTGAATATCTCTGTTTAGCTTACTTAATAAAAGTGACCCACGCATCACAAGTGATTGTCTTCCTGCTGGCATCCACCCAGCTCTGTGTTTTACCCTGGCAACCAATCCATTTACAGCAATTACAGCATATCTCTGAGAGAGAAAAAAAAACAGAGAAGACTCCAGGGAAACATAACTGAAGATTAGAACAGGTGAATAATCCTTGAAACTAAAGATTGTTTCAGATGGAGTTTAGAGAACAGATACAGAACACAATACTACAAATTATCTGAAGGTGCTTCAACCTCAGCTACATTGTTCCCTTTCAGAAAACTATTACAACAAGGGAACACAAAACACAGCCTTTACTGTAAAACTGTTGTACCTACACAGACTACTCTGTATACAACCAACTCAAAAGAAAACAAAACATAATAGATGAGGTTGATAACGCAACATAAAACCTGAGTTTATCAAGTGACCCCATAAGACTACCCAAACAGATCACTGAGATCCTCTCAGATGCTTTTAGTGTAGCTCAAGGCTAAACTATAGCACGGGGGGGATCAGGCTTTTGGTGTGGCATCCCCCAGACTCTGGAACAACCTGCCACTCAAGATACGTACTGCAGAGTGTGTTCTGTCTTTTTAAGTTATGCCTAAAAACTCAATTTTTACGCTGGCTTTAAACCAATTTTGATTTTTATCGATCAGAAGTTAGGAGTTTAGTCTGTTTTCCTGCCTATTTTGTTATACTTGGAGTTTTAATTGATGTTTTTCTTGTATGTTTTTCCTCCATTTTTCACTTGGGTCAACATTGCTGATTTCAAAGGGGACATATCAGACAAAATCCACTTTTTTAGCCATTAAATACATTTTGTTACATACTCTGAGTCTCTGGGAGTTCAGAAAAGCTGAATTTAGTCTCGCCAGGTGCTGCATAGATATCATTCTTTTCAGTTTGGGTCACATTTTTCAACCCGCTCAGTTTTCTCTATTTTTATGACGTTTTCCTAACAACTACATCAAATTGTTTCTGACAAAACCTTTAAATAAGATCATGGACTTATCAACTACAATTTGGTGGTCTTCATTCTTCTCTGGTTCTGGCTCCAATGTGTAAGGCTGGATGAACAAGTCTTCTGTTGTTGACATCTTTAAATTAATTTGTATATAAAAAGTTTCTGCACCACTGTATAGTCGTATCTCTGCAATCAAACTAGAATGAACCGGTATGGAAGCTGGAGGGGGGCGGGGTGGGAAGTGACTCACTTGGATTTAAAGAGACAGCCTCAAAATGAGATATGAGATTCACCTCAGAAAAGGAGTGAAAAAGAGGGCTTGTGGAGTTACAAAAAGGAGGACTTCAAATATTGCAGTTCCACTTTATATAGACCCCAACTGAAAGATTCAAATGGGAAAAAGAATGATTTAAAAGCACCATGTCTCTGACTGATTGATTGATTGATTGATTGATTGATTGATTGATTGATTGATTGATTGGTTGATTGATTGATTGATTGATTGATTGATTGATTGACCATGAATTTTTTGCTAGCTATCCATCGTATTCAAGAGTCAAAGATTAACCATTCTGTCAGAAAGCTGACATGTTGACAAAACCTTGTAACAAGAAGACACCTGTTATTTACATGGAGGACAGTAAAATTGCAGCACTAGCAACCTGGTGTAGCACTTCTGGTGCAGCCTGGGACACCATCACATACTGTACATGTCAAGTTGTTTGGGTTTTCCGTAAAATACACATATTCTCCCCCGTGTGCATTGTATACAGAAATATAGAGAAAATATAACAGATTTTCTCAAAAGCAGCCTCAAATTCACTTTGCATATAGAAATGCAAAGAAATGCTAAGTTAGCCTCCTCCTCCCATTAAACTATAAAGTACCTACTCCACTTCAGATGCTGTTATACCCCATTCCCCCGCTGTATAATGTGAGAGTACTAAGGATGTTTTGGTGAAATTTATAGATTTATGAAAGTTAACTTACAAGTAACTGTCCAAAGGAGTTGATGTGTATGCTACATTAGCTGATATATATATATATATAGAGAGAGAGAGAGAGAGAGAGAGAGAGAGAGAGAGAGAGAGAGAG